>NC_090741.1:7402590-7417590 GCF_036898095.1 Palaemon carinicauda | reverse complement strand
ATATATATATATATATATATATATATACATATATATATATATATATATATATATATATATATATATATATATATATATATATATATACACATATATATACATATATATACTTTATATATATATATATGTATATATATGATTGTATATATATATATATATATATATATGTATATATATACTGTATATATATATATATATATATATATATATATATATATATATATGTATACATATGTATATATATGTATATATTTGTATATATATGTATATATATAAATATATATATATATATATATATATATATATATATATATATATATATATATATATATTTGTGTGTGTATGTATATATATATTTATGTATATATAATATAATACCCCTATTAAGATGAATTACCTCTATCTAGCCATTTAGATATCAAGTATGTCCTCTATCACAATACTTATTTTCCTTTTCAAGATTGATGAAGTAATACATCTATTTAATTATTTAAATCTAGGTTCTCCCGCAATTCCTTGACACTCAATATTATTTTCATATTTAGTATTTACTAGAATAATCATGGTATCTATTTTTTCCCACCTGTGCAGTAATATCATTTCCTACAGGTATTGTATATCAGATTGAAGAAATCAATTATTGCACTTATGTAAGAATAAATTTTAAGAAAACTACACTTTGAGGAAAAATACACCCAAGGGTGCTGGGTGGAGGGGGTTGGTGGGAGGGGCTGCTAGTTGCTCAACTCCAATTATGGGAATTATATTGTTTATATACCTAACACAGCTCTTTTTGTAAATTTCTCGAACCATTTTATTTTGTATTTCCCTTATTTCATTAGATATTTTTATTTTTTCGAAAAATTATTTTTCACTAGGTTGTTGAAAAGAGAGGCAGTTCTGAGGTACTTGCATTCAATCACTCTTCTGAGATATACACAGTGCATAGGAAATATGAAATCCTCAGCAGCAAACGCATAGAAATTCATGTTAAATTCAATCAACAGCTGTTAATGTACTCAAAGACGTACAGGAAAAATCTGTCGGTGTTGTAATACATTTTCAGGACAGTCTCTAAACATATGTGGTATTACTCTGCATTATTTTCTTATAAATGCGAATCAGCGAAAAGAATCTTTCACCAGGGAAGCACTATTTTTCTTGACTATTAATCCCCCCCCCCTCCCCCCAATAAGTAAAAACAAAAATTATTTCCTAGATTACAGGATGAAAAAATCACTTGGAATCAGGCAACCCTTATCTCAGCTATAGCGGTGGATAAACCATTGCCAATAAAAAAGATATTTTGAATACTTAATTTTATCGTCCAGACGCGTAATGAAAGTGGAAATAACTTCAAAGTAAGTTTGATCTCTTATATTTAATAACGGATTCTACAGAAGAAACCTGAAGATATGAATAAATAAACGTGAGGAAATTTCATTTAAACCAGTTGCTTTTGTTGAGCTTGGAATTGTGTTCTCTCACTTGTCTTTTATCAGATATATTTTGGAAAACATTATTGTTATAAGAAAACTGTAATCTTATCTCACATTGAAATCTTATACTGTGTTTTTGTTCTGGAGAGTTATATCAAAAGCTCATCTGTCCTCTCAGGAATAGATCCTTTGTTATTTACAGTTTTAAAAATAAAACTCACTAAATTATAATTCCAGTATCAGGTTTACTGTGAATCTGTTTATATCTGAATAATTAATTATAAATCGATATATGGGATATCCTTAGCTTCTATTTCGTATTTTGTCATGATAAAAGAAAAAGTAATTAAGTTTTAAAAGTATTAACACTGTAGGTGAAATGCCTTTCTTCGTGCATTAATTTCTAATTTCTATAAAAATACATAAAATTCATTTCTCAAAACTTATTACTATTTCATTTATCCTTTCATCATGAATGTAAGTTCCATTAATGATTACTGTGGATTTCACTTAAAGATTTTCCTTTAATTATGAGAATTTTAAGTAAAAAAGAGGAAAATAGTAAATTTCAGTTCCTTTAAGTTATAATTTATTCTGCTCCTTTACTAAAGCTTTATAATAATGCTCATTATTTTTTTTTTAGAACATTAGAAATGAAGATTGTTCCGTCTCAAAATGCGTAATTATATTGAGCATTGCATCTTAAAAAAAGACTCCATTATTCTGGCTTATCCTGCCTTCTCTTAATTAATTGGAAACACTGCTTTACCAAATCCTGTGTGTGGATAAATATCGGTGGTCTTATCACGGTAACGTTTACAACAGATAGTTTGGACCTCGAAAAAAGGAAATATAATGATCAGTTTGATAAACATTTCTGTTGTAAATGGTAATTTGGTTAGAAGTGCTAGGATATATATATATATATATATATATATATATATATATATATATATATATATATATATATATATTGACATAATTATTCTAGATCCTTCTAGGTCAGGGGTTCTAGAAGCTTGGGGTTGTGCCTAGCTGCGTAAGGTTACCAATGATCACGCATCAGACGTATACCAACGCCCGAGCACGGCGACTCCCTCTCAGCTAACTACGCCCACCCCCGTACCCGAAGTGATAAAATAAAAGATAAAACTAACTCTGGATTTTTCGAGAATATTCCAAACACATAGAAATAAAACACTTGCGTAATCTCTCACAAACATGACGCAATACCTATACAAAAATTACATAAGCCCTTGTTCATCCCTTGTATGGTTCGTAAATCACGCTTATCGAGATTGCATAAGACTTCATAACAAAATATGTGAAATAAAAAGTTAATTCAACAAGTAAATTTACATATACTGAAATGAATGATAAATACAACGAAATGAAGGACGAAAGTCTTATGTAATATACATATGATTACTTAAACCTACAAGAGAGGAACTCACCTTACGAGATGGTTATATTCCTCTAAATACACAAATGAAATACATGAATAGAATATTTACTCTTTCAACTTCATAAGAATATATATACATATATATATATATGTATATATATATATATATATATATATAAATATGTATATATATATATATATATATATATATATATATATATAAATATATATATATATATATATATATATATATATATGTATATATATATATAAATATATATATATATATATATATATATATATATATATATATATATATATATGTATATGTATATATATATATATATATATATATATATATATATATATATATATATATACATATATATATGTGTGTGTGTGTATGGGTCTGTGTGTGTTTGTGTATTAGTATATTATATCCTTAACAATAATAATGTGTGTCCTTTAAGTAATATCTGTGTATATGGCTCAGTTGATCTCTCGTCTGTAGGTCTATCCAGTATTCAAGGATCAAATTCTTGCCAGGGTACTCTCATATATAAATAATTTCATGAAAGGGAGTTATACTTACGTCAAAGAGAACTCAACATTTGATGGTATTTACGTATTAGTATTTTGAGAGATAAGAAATCAAGAGAGAGAGAGAGAGAGAGAGAGAGAGAGAGAGAGAGAGAGAGAGAGAGAGAGAGAGAGAGAGAGAGAAAGAGAGAGAGAGAGAGAGAGAGAGAGAGCTGGATAATTACTATTTCACATGCAGTATTACCACACATCGAATTTCTGGTAATGTTAAAGTCCAACGATGTTTAGAAAATATTCTATCGTAATTAGAAGAAGGGAGTTAAAATTTTACTTCTAAACAAAGGAGAGAAAGTGATAAACATTGCGGAGGATTTCTATTAAATGCCATGAAATAGAGACATAAGAATAACTTTCCCAATAGAAATATTGAAACCTATGTAACGGTACCAAATCTAATAGTAGAAGTAAAAAAGAAATATTGAAAATAAGTAAAGCAGCACGAGAAGATGCCCTAAATATTGATTTAATAATAGATGGAGGAGATTTTCTAGTAGTAAAATCGACTAAAATCTATACAAAATATCTGCAAGAATGCTCTATACCCAGGCTACAGATGGAAATCCACAAAAAGGGAGACGCAAAAGACCTAAAAAATTACTGCCCCTTAAGTTTACTCTCAGGAATATATAACATTTAAACTTTAATCAACCAAGAGCGCAGGAAAGTTTTAGATGCAGTTATTCAACAACCATTAGAAAAATCAACAGAGTATGTCTAACCACTATGTATAGCTTTTATACACTAGGCGAAAGCTATTAATTCTGTCAAATCTTCGGCAGTAATGAAAGTCCTTCAAAGAAATGGAATAGTTAAATCTTATGTTAGAACACTTGAAAATATCTTTACAGAAAGTACAGCAATCCTAAAAGAACATAAAGATAGTGAGAAGACACCATGTCTCCTAAACTATACCTAGCACGCATTGAAAAGGTAGAAGAGGAGTTACAATCTCTTCTAAATCATCCAAAGGCTGCCTAGAAGTTTTTCAGGATTTAGATTTGGAAAATGTAGAAATTAACATTAATGGAGAATACCTTAACAACCTAAGATATACAGATGACATAGTTGTGTTTAGTGAATCATAGGAGGGATTGTAAAAGGTGATAGAAAATCTGGATAGAGAAAGCAGAAATGTAGGACTGAAAATTAATAAGAGTAAAACTAAAATAATATTCAATGAAAATGCAAAGACATCAAATAAGGGTTATGGACAAACATCTAAAGATTGTTAATGAATATACATAGTTAAGGTAAGTGTTTCCCCAGGATACAATAGCGAAATTGAAAGAACAATAGGTTACTTAAAAATCAAAGTGCTATGGAAAAAAATATGGGAATAACATTACGCAACAGAAAAATAGCAATATGGATACGAAAGCAATAAATCAGAGGATATTCTAACTACATGTAGGAAAAAGAAATGGGCATGGGCAGGAAATACAATGAGAATAACAGATAATAGATGGACATTAAGAATAACAGAATTCGTCCCTAGATAATGCAAAAGGAGAAGGTGAAGGGAGAGAAGACGATGGATTGAAGAAACTAAGGGAACTTGTGGTTATAGAGTGGCATAAACCGACCATAAACTAACGGTAGTGGCCGGATATGTAGGACTATTATTTACCGAGATTACGACCTCTTAGAGTAGACAGTGAGTTCCTTGAATTGAAAGGATGCAAAGATCTTAAAATGTATTATTTGTCAGAGAGAGAGAGAGAGAGAGAGAGAGAGAGAGAGAGAGAGAGAGAGAGAGATGTGGGATAGTGTGTATATTCTGCATAAATATGAAATCTTTGTTGAATATAGTTGACGGAAATACCAAACCTCTGCCCATTCCCAGTCTGTCATCGGGAGTCCACGAGTCCACAGACGTGCTTTTGCAGCCATCACCATTGCTTAGCATAATTCTAAATTAACGAATTTTTAAACTGCCCCTTAAGTCCCCCTGTTTTACTGAGACGTCAACAAAACACCCAGCTGCAAGTTCGAGAGTAGCTGTCGGCTCCTGCGATGGCAGTCAGGGCCTAGCGCCCCTCTACCCACCGGTAGCAGAAGGAAGATCCCCCCTCTCTCTCTCATACGTCGTAGGGAAAGAAGAAAAAAGTCACAATGAACCTTAGAAGCAGCAGCAAAGAAAGGGAAACCCCCAACCCCTGTACCATCGACCTCGACACCAAACCAACTATGGAATCGATCCGGGAGACATCACGTAACAACAGCAACAACAGTGACAACAGCAGCACCAACGAGATCAACGAGGAAATCGACGACGACGACACCTCTGGCGCCCCATTTATAGAAGTTAATTCCCGAAAGAAGAAACATAAACCTTCCCAGGAACCAACAAGCTACCTGCCCCCTTCACCCTATCCTACCACAGCATTCCTAGAATATATGACCTCCTATTCCGCCATTGCCGCTATGGAGATGAAGAATCCTCAGCTTAAATTAAGCATCAGTCCCAACCTCAGAGGCGAATTCATCATTGAAGCCATGGATGAAGAAACCTTTGACTTTCTCGGGCAGCAAGACAATGTCCTGTTCCTCAACCCTTCCAAGAAGACGACAACTATAATCCTCTGCTATGACCTCGACCTGCTACTGGAACCTGTTCTAAGCCATCCAGACATTAACTTGGCCAAGAGATGCGAAGGGGAAGTCTGGGAGGAGATCCCACAAGCTGGAGGCCATCTTCAAGGGACAGTGACTTGGCTACTGGGGACCCTTCGACACCGAGTACTTCCCTGAACCCCTCCAATGGTTCAGGTGCCAGAAGTTTAGCTACTACAAAAAGCATTGCACAAACCTGGAGATCTGTGCTGTTTGCAGCATCAAACGACACCCTCCCATCAACTGCCTTTCCAAATTTAAGGATGGGGAACCGACTAATGCTAGATGTCCTAACTGCCATGGCCCACACCACACATTGCATAAGAGATGTTTTGCAAGACTTCAGCGGATCGCTGATCTTTATGGTAATGACCGACACTGCAACCTACACCCATGGCAGCCATGTCGAACCAACCCACCTCCTACCAACTACACCTCTCCCCCTTACCAACTACACCCCTCATCAACTATGCCCTCCTCCAACTAGAACCACCATGCCTGAACTTTCCTCTCCCAACCAGGTCCCTCCCGAGCTCCCAATCCTAAACACAAGACCTCCTTCAAAGTTACGTCCCCCCAGCCGCACTTCCACTCCATATTCCTCAAGATAAATCTCTCCTTTTGTCCCTTCCACCTTTTCTGAGCAGCCCCGCCACCAATCCACCTCACCAGCAACCGACATCCTAGTCACCCTTGCAAAATCATTAAGAGAATAGCCCCATCTCCCTAGATCTACTGCCAGAACCCCTCCATGCAATACATACCGCCCCCTCCCCGTAATTTACCCTCCCTTGTTTGAAATTATTTGGACTCTGTCAACTGTAGTATGGCTATTTTTGTACAGTCAATGATTAACATACTAGGTAGCTTCTAACAAAACATTAACCTCCACGTTTCCTAATAAACTATAGAAGATTTTATTAACGACAACACTGCCAGAACACTTCACATAGCAGACTTTTCATAGTACCTCCAGCAAACGATCCTAACCCAAACACTATCACCAATGAAGACACTCTCAACTACACCAAAGTGAAAATACTGCAATGGAACACCCGCAGACTAATAAACAACCATGCTTTTTTTTTTTTTCAATTATAAAACTCAGTGTAAAATCCTGACATCATTGTGCTACATGAAACACTATTAAGTGAGAACACACCTTTCTGCTTCAATGGATGCATAATGCATACAACGTATCTAACACCAACACAAAGAGAACTAACCACTCTAATCCAAAGCAGCATCCCTTCAAAGAGAGTACAAAGGATCGACTATAGGACAGAAACAGGGGCACACAGTGTTCAGGTGTTGCTGTTAGCCACAACCCTCAGAGTCCGAAACATCTACAAAGCTCTCCATAAAACCATAAATACAGAAAGGCTTTTTGCTACCTCATACGCAAACGACACAATCATCGCAGGTGATTTCAACGGCCACTATCCATTCCTGAACACAATATCTGCAACAAATCAGACAGGTCGACATCTGCATACTCTTGCAAAGAATATTCAGATGCAATATTGGTTAACAATGTGTCTGAAGCAACCCATCTAAGAGGTGGTCGACTACCCCTCAGCTTTTTGGCAAGTACCATTCAAAGGGGTGCAAACTGGTGACCTCCTCCAGTGCTAAGAAGTGAGCGCTTTGCAGCAGAAATAGACCTCAAGCTAGAGAAATATTCCCCACCCCCCATCTCCTCCAAAAAGATGGAACCCAGACTTTGCCAACTGGGAAAGATTCAAGCAATCTATGCTGGAGAGGGCTCTTGAATATATAAAAAATCCACACAATGGCATCTGTAACTTGTCATTTGACTTCAAATTTCAGCTGAATGTTGCTGCCAGTATGTCTATGCCTCAGAAAAAGTATTCAGAAACAAAACACGCTGATGCTTGGTACTATAACAGCCGCATCAAGGAGATGAATGCCAGAATCAACCTAACCAGAAAGCTCTTCAGAAGACAGAACTGATGAACTTCATGCTCTCCTCGTTGAAATCATCTCACATTCCTTGAAGGTAACACTGCGAGTGAAATTAGAAAAATGGTATTCGTGGTGCCCTGAAATTAACAACACATCTCTAGCAAGGATGTGGGACTGATTAAACAAAATCTTAGAGTCACACACCCAGACCCGTTAGCATATGCCAACAGTATTGCTAACAGCTTTGCTGATCGTGCTAACAATAAACAATAAACGGACAGAGAACTTGCTGCCAATCAGAAGCAATATCACCTGAAGCAGTCTGTAACATAACAGACAACAAGGATACTCCCTACACCATGTAAGAACTCAACACATCTGTCATGAAAGGCAGAAGAGATACTACCACAGGAGCTGATCTAATCACTTACAGTATGCTAAAGAATATGGGAAATTGTACAAAATTGGTGTACTTGCGCTTAATCAACAGAACCCACATCAAAAGACTCAGACTAAGAACATGGAATTAATAGGACACCAAACCCACCCCAAACCCAGAGAACAAGATTCCTACCGATCCATCGCCTTAATTAGCTGCACCGAGAAGGTTGCTGAACGAATGGTACTCAGCAGACACCAATGAAAAATAGGCCCACTTCATCCTCACCTTTATGCCTACAGAGAAGGCATTGGCACTCACGAATACATAACAGATATCTTTGCAACAATCAATGACAAAAAACCATTTGTCTACTCTCTTGACCTCAAGAAAGCCTTCAAGCTAGCTAGCTCCCCAGCAATCCTATTTACACTCCTAGAGAAAAAAGCAAAAGGAAATCTACTAGTTTGGAGTCAGTTCTACACCCAAAACTCAGAAGCCAGAGTCACCTTCTAAGGATAAACCTCAGAATTCATCCCCTCTTGAGAATGAAACTCCTCGGGGGCAAACTCAGCCCATACCTATTCAACCTCTTTAATAGATAAGGATAAGTTTTTACACCATTGTCCCTGTAAAGTTATTCATTTTCCTAATTCTTCTCTTTAATTTAAAATAAATTCCTTTGAAGATTAGTTATCAATAATAATAATACTAATATTACACATGTAAGAACGTTTACGTATATATGTATACATGTATATATATATATATATATATATATATATATATATATATATATATATATATATATATATATGTATGTATATATATATATATATGTGTATATATATATATATATATATATATATATATATATATATATATATATATATATATGAATTTAATTTCATATCAAGGTTTCTATGATGGTTGTTTAAAAGTTATTTGACTAAGCTGAGTCTTGTAGCATCATCAAATTTATTGGTAAGTTTAGAAGCAACAACACCTAAAGCATTTTATACGTAGGAATTTGATTTTGGCGGCAACTTAGCTGATGAGAAAGTGTTCTCGTTTATGATTTGTCCTTATTTAATTATTATTATATATCTTTTAACGTGAAATAATGGTGTATAGATTTGAGGAAAGTGAAAGGCTAATTCACAATGCCAGGAATATAGTATATAAGAAGAATCATGAAAAGCAAAGATAAGATTGATCTTTCCATTAAATTTATATAAGTATGGTGGAAATAACAGAAAAATAGGTATTGACAATAAAAATAAATAACCAATATCCAAATACCAATATACAAACTGTAAGCTTGGAGGATCCAATGAAAAATTAAAGAAACTTGACTAAAAGAAAAGAAATCGAAGTAATCTTTAATGGAAAGTTCTGCTGGAAACTCTAATGAGAAGCACCAAAAGAAAAAGTTAGAGCATAGATCGTTCACCCGAGCAAGATATTCGGCCACATCCCTTGCGAGATCACATGGAAATCTTCTCATGAAACTTTTACTTTCCAAGTCAGGCTAATTTCCATCCATTCTCTCCTTCCTTCTTCTCCATCTCTGCCTTCCTAATGTCCCTTGTCTTCCTCTTCCCAATTCTCAGGGAGGTGCCGTTCATAGATGAAAATTGAAGCCTTCCTTCAGGAGAATAGAAATTCAAGCAATTATTGAGGTTGAAGAACCCATATTTCATCTGCTGTATAGCAGGAAATCAGAAAATTCAAATAATTAAACTTATATGAATAATCAATGTTTCTTTATATAATCCTTAACATTCACTTTTGTCCACCAACATGCTATGCATTTTTGGCACACTTAAATGTCCCCATTTCATAGTCTCTCTCTCTCTCTCTCTCTCTCTCTCTCTCTCTCTCTCTCTCTCTCTCTCTCTCTCTCTCTCTCCTTGTTTTTGGTTATCTATGAAAGCCAGGAGAGAATATAGTGATACACGAATACATACACACATATTATTATTATTACTAGTTGGAAAAGTAATACGCTATAAGCACCAGGGCTCCAAAAGGGAAAAATAACCCATTGAGGAAAGGAAATAAGGAAATAAATAAACTATCTGAGAAATAATGAACAATTAAAAAAAAATACTTTAAAACAGTAACATCAAAAGAGATATTTCATAAATAGACTACAAAAGAATTTTAGTCAGCCTGTTCAACATAAAAACATTTGCTGCAAGTTAGTACTTTTGAAATTCAATCGATTCAACTACGCGATTAGAAAGATCATTCCAAAATTTGGTCACAGCTGGAATAAAGCTTCTAAAATACTGTGTAGTTTTGAGACTCATGAAGGAGAGGGCCTGACTATTAGAATTAGCTGCATGCCTAGTAATACAAACAGGAAGGAACTGTCCGGGAAGATCTGAATGTAAAGGATGGTTAGAATTATGAAAAATCTTATGCAACATGCATAACGAACTAATTGAACGACAGTGCTAAGATTAATATCTACTATAGATCAGGAATAAGTAATCTAATAGACCGTAAGTTCCTCGAAAGAAGGTAGTAACAAAGAATTAAAATACTTCTTCAGAATAGACTGATCACCGAAAATCTGAAAAGACTTTCTCAATAAGCCAATTTTTTTGCACAATTGAAGAAGACACAGATTTAATGTGTTTCTCAGAAGTAAATTCTTGTCGAGAATTACACCTATGATTTTAAAAGTCATACAGAAACATTATTAAAGCTGAGATCCCGTTAAGATACTACCACTACAGAGTTATTGGGTCCTTTGAGTGGCCAGACAGTACTACATTAGACACTTCTCTTGGGGTATGGCTTATTTTTCCCTTGCCTACACATACACAGAATAATCTGGCCTATTCTTTATACATTCTCCCGTTTCCTCGTACAATTAACAAAATTAAGATTACCAAATAATTCCTATTCACAGTGGAGATTGATTACTGCACTATAAATGTTCAGTGGCTGCTTTTCTCTTAGTAAGGGTAGAAGACACTCTTTAGCTATGATAAGCAGCTCTTCTGAGAGGACACTCCAAAATCAAACCATTGTTCACTAGTTTTGGGTAGTGCAATAGCCTCTGTACCGTGATCTTCCACTGTCTTGGGTTAGATTCTTTTTTTTTGCTTTAGAGTACACTTGGGCACACTATTCCATCTTATTTTTTTTCTTCCTCTAGTTTTTTTTTTTTTTTTTTTTGAAATGGTGTGTTGGGCAGGCTTAATAAAAGGGCCATGATGCCTGGTGGTTTATCGAGAGGTTGTCTTTTCCTTATCTGTTTCTTTTTCATTTCAAAACCGTCCTTACTGGAGGGTATTTAGCCTTGCATGGCGTATCAGCTCCCCCATGTTGACGAGTTTTCCAACTTTTAATTTATAGTCTATGAGTTTATTCAATAACTTTATTCATATTTCTGTAAATAATATTTTAGTTATCGTCATGGGTAATGAAGATTTAAGTATTATTTATCTTTTTTATTGTCATTAATTTTTATGCTGTCTGGAGACGTTGAACAAAATTCGACAGTGTCGTCCACTGTATTATAATATTCGGGGTCTTCGTGTAAATATTCAAGACCTTACAGTTGCTTGCAGACGGTATGATTTTTTTCTTTGTGCTCAGTAACTTTGATATTTGATATGAGGTACTCATCTGCTAGCTCCTTATAGCTGGTTTTAAGAAGCTAATTATTTTAAAACGGGATGCCATTCCTAGGACTGGGGGAATGGCAGTGCATATTAGGACTTAGTACCTGCTATGAATGTGGATTTCATGGGATTCAAGTGATAGAAGTTTGTGGCAGGCATAACAAGTTTTATTTGTGTTCGATCTACCGGAATTCAGACATGGATGATTCTATCTTCTTACCATTATGGCTAAGATACAAGAAGATGATTGAAAGTCCTCTTTTGATTTTGTTGGTGACTTCAATGCTCACCATAGGGAATAGGTAAATTCTTTTTCTCCTACTGATCACCATTGGTTAAGAGCTTTGGATTTTGCCTCTGAATCAGGATGTGAGGAAATCATATGTGGAGCTACTCACAGGTCTTGTAATTGCTTGGACCTCTTATATAGCGGCTCCCCTGGTGTTATAACAAGTAAGGTTGATTCTCCAGTTAGGCATCTGTTCATGCTTCTATTTCATTAGCAATGAAGACTGAGTAGTCTTTCCCTGATGTATCATACTCATGTAAGATTATTATAAAATCTCAAGCAGATTGGAATGGTATTCTGAGTGATCTTTTAGCCTTAAATTGGTTCCAATTGTATAACAGGAGCGACTCCATTGTTCCTTTGAATGAGAATCTAGTCAACATAATCGAGAGGCATATCCCTTCTCGTGTGCTAAGGTACCAAGTGAAAGACAAGCCATGGTTCAATGATGATTGTAGACGGGCTTATTTGGAGAAGCAGGAGGCCTTATCACCTTTGCAAGGGTAACAGATCAGATTTGACTTGGAATATCTATACACAGCTTAGAGCTTTTGCTCAGAGACTTTTATGCTTCAACTCAAAAGGAATACAATCGAACAATAAAAGAAACACTTTCTGGTAAAACAAAGGAACATAAGTAGTGGACTACCCTTAAATCTGCACTCTTTGGTGTTAATGCACCGGTTCATCCTCTACTTAAACCAGATGGCTCAGTCACTCACTGTCCAAAGGAAAAGGCATCCATTTTAGGTGATGTGTTTGACAGTAAGCAGAGTAATGAGAAACTTGACCTTCCTCATTCCTGTTTTCTTACTGTCAAACACATCAGCCAAAAGAGTTGCTTTGGACAATGAGTGACTGAACCATCTGGTTTAAGTAAAGGAGGAGCTTTTGCATCTACACCAAAGAATGCGGATTTAACGGTAGTCCACCATTTATGTTCCTGGGTTGTACCAGGAAGTGTTTCTTTTATGGTTAGATTGTATTCCTTTTCAATTGAAACATAAACACTCTGAGCAAAAGGTCTAACCTGAGTATAGTTATTCCAGGTCAAATCTGATCTGTTACCCTTCCAAAGATGATAGGCTGCCTGCTTCTCCAAATAAGCACGTCTACAATCATCATTGAACCCATGGTTTGTCCTTTACTCGGTACCCTAGCACACAAGAAGGGATACACCTATCAACTATGTTGACTAGATTCTTATTTAAAGGAACAACAGGATCAACATTACTATACAATTGTGACCAGTTCAAGCCCAAAAGATAATGCAAAATCCCATTCCATTCTGCTTGAGATTTCATATAAATCTTACAATAGTATGATACATCAGGGACAGGCTTTTCAGTCTTCACTATTAATGAAATCAAAGCATTATCAGATGTCCCGACTTTGTTATAACACCAGAGGAGTCAGTGCATACGAGGTCCAAGCAGTTTCCAGACCTGTGAGAAAGAAGAGATGGGGTCTCCCTATCTAACTCCTTTCTCCATCGGAATTATCTCACTATCTTTATGTGCTTCCTGTATATATATATATATATATATATATATACATATATATAACTATATATATATATATATATATATATATATATATATATATATATATATATATGTATATATATGTATACACACGCACATATCTCTCTCTCTCTCTCTCTCTCTCTCTCTCTCTCTCTCTCTATATATATATATATGTATATATATATATATATATATATATATATATATATATATATATATATATATATACAACTAGAAAGGCTTCTGCTTCTAGCAAGCTTAAGTTTAATAATAAAGAGTACAACAACAAGCCTTCTAATCCTCTTACATCTTTATTCCATTAAACAATGTCTCGGAAAACCATTCCCATCATCAGGGCTACATAAAATACGAAATCATGTTCACATCAGAAATTTATTAAATAGTACAATTCAATTGATTTTTTTATTTACATTTAATCTGTTTTAATAATTTACTAATTTGACTTTAATATTATTTTGATTATTCATTTAAAAAGAAATCTCAGCCTTATTTATCTTTATCTTATCATACTTACTATTTATATAGTTTACTCAGTTGATTAATCTTATCTTTTTTATGGTATCATAATCATAGTATCACAGTAGTACAAATATAAATTAAACTATAATCTATAAATTATCATCCTGATAAGGTATATACTGTATAATAGATAGATTAAATTAAATTATTTTAAATTATTCAAGTAGAAGTGGATTTTAGTTAAGTACTTACGGTAACACGTCTCTCTCTCTCTCTCTCTCTCTCTCTCTCTCTCTCTCTCTCTCTCTCTCTCTCTCTCTCTCCAGGTTTAGTTTTTACTAGAGAATGAGAGGTCCCATAAAAAAAACAAATCAAGAAAAGAAAATAAAATAAAGGAGGATTAGATGATTACACGGAAAACTTGGCTTTATGGGGAGAATGGCGCAAGATTTTATTTGCGACAATGTATTTAAGCTAACCTTCATTGCGACGTATTTTTTTCGAATTTTAGCGTCATTGTGTTGAGCGTCGATGAAATGGTCATTCCTCCTTCGACGCAATGCCACAATGGAGCAACTGGTAACGCAAGTGCCCAGCACTGCTGACTTTTGATGTCGGTTCAGCAGTCGCCTTTTTACATGATAAATGTGGGCGACAAGTAAGTCAGGGTGTTGATACGGCACATACCTGCAAAAAAACAAT
>NC_090741.1:7377590-7397590 GCF_036898095.1 Palaemon carinicauda | reverse complement strand
CGATGGTGCAGATGGGTTGATTTCAATTCTAAGTACAAAATACCTGAATTCGACAGGTATAAGTACAGAAGAATTGTCATTGACTTTTATCTTTCTTCGTGGCCAAGTGGCTTAGTCACTGTCTATACAAGCTTGCCGACCAGGGTTCCATTCCCGGGCGGAGCCAAGCTCTTGTCTTTGTGTGATTTCGCCTGGGGCTCTGATTCCGAGGTCGTTAAGAGAATCCAGAAATTAATGTATCAAAAATATATATGGCTTATTTGAATATAAAAAACACGTAAAAATGTGCAAAATTTATCATTAATTGAATGCCAAGTAACAAACTACCAATTAGCTACGATGGTGAAGATGGGTTGATTTCAATTCTAAGTACAAAATACCTGAATTCGACAGGTATAAGTACAGAAGAATTGTCATTGACTTTTATCTTTTTTCGTGGCCAAGTGGTTTAGTCACTGTCTATACAAGCTTGCCGACCAGGGTTCGATTCCCGGGCGGAGCCAAGCTCTTGTCTTTGTGTGATTTCGCCTGGGGCTCTGATTCCGAGGTCGTTAAGAGAATCCAGACATTAATGTATCAAAAATATATATGGCTTATTTGAATATGAAAAACACGTAAAAATGTGCAAAATTTATCATTAATTGAATGCCAAGTAACAAACTACCAATTAGCTACGATGGTGAAGATGGGTTGATTTCAATTCTAAGTACAAAATACCTGAATTCGACAGGTATAAGTACAGAAGAATTGTCATTGACTTTCATCTTTCTTCGTGGCCAAGTGGCTTAGTCACTGTCTATACAAGCTTGCCGACCAGGGTTAGATTCCCGGCCGGAGCCAAGCTCTTGTCTTTGTGTGATTTTGCCTGGGGCTCTGATTCCGAGGTCGTTAAGAGAATCCAGACATTAATGTATCAAAAATATATATGGCTTATTTGAATATGAAAAACACGTAAAAAATGTGCAAAATTATCATATATATATATATATATATATATATATATATATATGTAAATACATATATGTATATATATATGTATATATACATATATTTATATATATTCTTATGTAAATATATATATATATATATATATATATATATATATATATATATATATATATATATATATATATATATATATATATGTATATATGTGTGTGTGTGTGTGTGTGTGTGTGTGTACACAGTATACTAGATACTGCCTCATTCATATTCAAGAGATAAACCAGACAATGAAAGGAGTGGCCCGGCTCAAAATAAAACTGTTGATTCAAAACAGATTTACTTCTGACGCAATTGCATCCCTTCATATTTCTAAAGTTGTGTATGAATATTGTCAGCTCTCGATTTGATATCTTTGGATATGTTACCATATTTCTTACCAGTATTACAGAATCTCTCTCTCTCTCTCTCTCTCTCTCTCTCTGTATATATATATATATATATATATATATATATATATATATATATATATATATATATATATATATATATATATATACAAGGTGTCCAAAAATGATATATACACTTTTTGGATTGTTACAACTTGTTCAATTTATCGATATTAACGTGGAAAACAGATTCACAGGAGAGAAACAATGCACATTTAAAAATTCTGAGAGTTTACAGTGAAAAAGTAAGGCCTTATACATGGGGCAATTTCAGAATGTCAAAGAAAAAAAAAAGAGATCAGCTCACATAAAGTATTCAAACTTGCTTGCCGTTCTGCTCAATATACCTTTCGCATTGTGAAAATATGGAACTACAAACTGTTAGTAGCATTTTTTTCGGTATCTGGGCACATTCTTCTTCAATTGCCTCTCTAAGTTCGTCAATTGTTTTAGGTTTCCTGGTGCGCACGCTTCAAAATGCGAAGGACGCTCGATTTTGGGATACCTGTTTCACGTGACAGTCGACGAACAGATTTTCGTGGGGAATTCTGAACATTAGCAATAACATCTTTTTCTTTAGTTGGGCTTGTCGATGTTCCTTTTCGTCCTGAATGTCCTTTTCTCATGCACTGGATGGTCCCATGATTCTCAAAATTATCGACGATTCGTGAAATGGTGACGCGTGTTGGGGCATTTCTGTGGAACTAACTCGTAAATCGTCTTTGCACTTCTGCTTTATTTTCACATTTCCAAAATGTTTTCAGAAAAAAAAATTTTCTTGCTCGAACGTGACCACAGCATCCGCCATTCTTACTGCAAAATCAAATCTGAAATAGAAAAAAAAGTTTATTAGCTATTCGAAGTCAAAGAGTGTATACATCAGTTTAGGACACTATGTAGCTATTACCATGATCAGCAAAGATTTACTAGTCAGAGCAGCCAATACTAGATTGGTTTGCTCTAAGCGATCACACGAAACGCTCCCTTCATTACCAATCCGAACTGCTTAACTTGGTGATGAAAACAGGCCAATCCCCAGACATGAATTGACATATCTGAGGCATTTGTCCTGCACTGGACTGGAATCGGTTGAATTTGTTGTATATATATATATATATATATATACATATATATATATATATATATATATATATATACATACATATATATATATATATATATATATGTGTATATATATATATATATATATATATATATATATATATATATATATATATATATATATATATATATATATATATATATATATATATACACATATATATATATATATATATATATATATATATATATATATATGTATATATATATATATATATATATATATATATATATGTATATATATATATATATATATATATATATATATATATATATATATATATATTAGCTTCGATATTCAATTCTCTCTCTCTCTCTCTCTCTCTCTCTCTCTCTCTCTCTCTCTCTCTCTCTCTCTCTCAGTCCTATAAGTAATTAGATGATGAGTTAGCTAGCTAATCATTCACTCACTTATCTTTTGGATCAGTCAATGAATAACTAATTTATTCTATATTGGTTTAGTTAATTTTTTCTCTACGCTCTAACAAAATACTTTTGAATTTAACATTATAAATAAGTAGTTGTCCCATTCCAATTACTTTTAAGATCTGCATTTATAATCATATTCTTTATTCACTTTAATATTAAAGTTCTTAAATTAGAAGTGTTACCTAGTTTAAGAAACGATATATAGCATGGCTGTATGCTATTTATCATTCCTTTTCCAATAAACTCTCGCATAGATATCCAGTCTTAGGCTTATTACGATACAATTTTCCCTGCGAAGTATGGGAATCAGTTCATAGAATTAAACTGAAATCATATCACTGAATACAGAATGGATGAATTAAGGATAAGGCATCAGCCGAAAATGAGAATTAAGATTTCCTGAGGAGGGAACGAGGGAAATTTCTCATTTGTCCTGCCAGCCTAAAGACGTTGGAGAGGAGGAAATTAAGAAGTGAAGATGCAAGGATACCACTAAGGGGAACCATAAGTTACTCAAATATTCTATAAATATTCTTATCATAATTTAATTAAAATATACGTCCTTAGCTCCTTTTTCTTTCGACCTTATCAGTTCTACTATATTACAGGGTCGGCCGCTCTAGACAACGTTTTCCATCTACTTCAGATACTTGCATCTTCTTCCTCACTCCCACCTCATCCATATTCCACCCTCACCACATCCATCGATCTGGTCCGATGATGCCCCACACTCCTCCTGGCATGTTCTTAGCTCTCTTGATTGGTTCTACATCCTCTCTTCTTATTACATGGCCTCTAGTATCCCAGGCGAGCTTCCTTAGCTTTCTATTATACATTACATATATCATACATTTTTGTTATATCTTGACCCGCCCTCCTTTCTAGTAGCGATATTTCAGTAACCCATTTCATCATCCTCATCTCGGTTCTTTACAACAGTCCTCCCTATATCCTCTCAAGTACCCAAGTTTCTGATAACTGATAACTATCTTATAAATCTTTATTTGGAATCTTGGTAGAATTTCTTTGTCAAAAACTACTCCTGTTACTTCTCTGCATTTTCAACATGCTTCTTTTATTGTCTGTCTCCCTACTTTCTCTTCTCAGTACCTTTTAGAGTTATTATTATTGCTCCCAAGTAGTTAAACTTATAATTTTGTTTTAGGGCTGCCCCAGCCTTCACTTGAATAAATACTTCTTCATGTTGTTCTCTACTGCTAATCATCACCTCTGGTTTTCCAATGTTCACTGTTAATCCATTCCCTTCTATGAATCTCTTCCATGATAAAATCATTTCCTGTGGTTCTTCTGTTTTCTGTAATGACTGAATCATCTGCAAACATCAGTTTTCCTGATTCTTTGTTGTTCTTTAATTCAGGGTGTCTATAATGACTAGACACAAGAATGGACTCAGAGTTTCCCCCCTAATAGAGGCCAACATCAACAGGAAATGTCACAATCTTCACATATCTTATCTGTACAGTGGTTTTTGCCCCATCATACATCATTCTCACTATCCTTACCAGCATCTATAGTCTATTTTTTATAGCGGTGCATATTTTCACTGACTCATAAGGGTGCCCTTTTAGCTCGGAAAGGTTCCTGATACCTGATTGGTTGGAAGTATTTTTGTCCTAACAGCTTCATTGTTCTCAAATAATTACCAACTAATGTGAATTCAAACTTATCTAATAACTTATATTTCTCCATCAGATATATGTTTTGTCAATAATCACGTCTTGGTAAGTCTAAACTTAATGACACAATCCGCCGAGGTCAACGACAACGGCTTATTTTCGGGTGCACGCTTTGTAATTTTGTAATTTCTCACATATTTTAACACAAATTGGGATAAATTACACTCAGCATAGGTTAAACATGTTATTATAAACTTTCTTTGAATACCAGAATTTACCAAAACATGGAATTAATAAAACCCGATATTTGTGAAAACTTATGGGGAGGTAAAAGAACAGCCTGTAGCGGCCTTGCGGGAAAACAATCCCTTCTGACTCGTAGACACAGTTTTTTCTTTCGTAATATAGTTCGGCCTATTCCTTTCAGTTTAAATAGTCTTGCATTGTCTCTCTTCGTATTATTTTGCTTTGCATTTTCCCACATTCCTGTTCCTCACCTAATATCTATCTATTTTCCCCGATATCTCTTCTATCAAATATGGGATATCCGCACTACGATTCCTTATTTCTTATCCTCTGTCGAAAGTGATGGCTTGAAGGGAAGCACATGCTAGTCTCATTAAAAAAGTGTAGAGGCAGGAATAAAAAAAAAAATACCATGCTTAATTTCAGGTTTACAGAATAGGTTATACTTGCTACACAACATAAAATTTACGTTGTTATTATTTTTTACATACTTACTGACGTGAGGTACAAAACATAACGAATCGTAGTGTGGATATGTAATAATTAGAATAGTAATATTACATGTTTAAAACAAATGACGTAATATGTCATGTTGGTTGGAAGAGCTAACCCTGGGATTTGCTGTAGTCATTCAAATTATAAACAGGATGTATAATGCAAACCTCGGCAAATTGACATTCTTTCTTAACGTCAACACATTGTCTCCTCGTGTGAAAGTTTGTGACGTCACCGGATGCAGGTGTCTTCCGATTCCATCACGTGGCTAAATTAAAGCAAGCATACGATATCTGTGATATCGATAATTTATTCAGTTCATATCTAAACTTCACCAGAATTGGTCGTCTGGACCAACACAGCTTCCTCCAGTGATGGAGATGTTTAACTCTGTTGTTTTATAAAAATAAAACTTAAAAACCATTAAGATGTATTCAGTTAATCCATTTAAATACATCTGAAAACAACTCATACTCAAATGTGTGCTTAAGACAGTAGCACACCAATAAATGGTGGCAGCGATTAAACTCTAAGGCAGCGATTAAACTCTAAGACAGCGGTTAAACTCTAAGAATTAGAGAAATATCTTCAAGACTTCAAAATAATAGCTGTAAAACCAGAGAATTATCTTCAAGACTTCAAAATAATAGCTGTAAAACCAGAGAAATATCTTCAAGACTTCAAAATAAAAGCTGTTAAACCTGATAAAGATCTTCAAGAACTCAACATTATCTACAAGAATCTACAATTTTGATTAAGTCCAACGGAAAAGCTAACATCAACATATGTTAGTATACAACTTGAATCTTCAATCAACATCCTAGGAAACCCAAGGACTGGCATTCAACAATTGCAAGACATATCCAGGAAGAACTACATTCAACAAGAAACTAGAACGAGACATCGCTAACAAAACATCAAGAGAGAGAGAGAGAGAGAGAGAGGACGTGTCGACTTCATATATAAGCTAAGTACAGACGTTTTTGTATTCATTTCAGTTTGGGCAGTGAAGTGTAGTTATCACAAGTCGTTAGTCAATTGTTACTGGGGTGAGTGAATTCCTAAACTTTGTTATAAGAAACTCCGATTCCTCATTTAGAATTTTTCTTTCTTTGTGCTAATTCCTTTTTCTTTCAGAAACTCTTGGGGGGAAATGTTTTGGGATTAGTAACATTGTTGGGGGAATTTTATTATACATATGCGTTTACGCAGTGGGCGTCTGTACTCATATAGATATTTTGATAGGATTGAAAGGGGTCAAAGAGATAGAAAAAAAAAATACAGCAGTCATGGCTCCTCCTGTCAGCCCTACCCCTGGACCTAGTGGTGTAGGCCAGGCTAATCCTCCTCCAATTGTGACGCTTGTAAATGCCAGGTCAGCAATCCTTCCTTTTCAAGGTCGTGTCAACGGGTTCTTGCCACAAAATAAGGAGTCATGGATTTCATCCGTTGATGCCCATTTAAATGCTAAACAAATCGTAGATCCTTTTGTACAATTACAAGAAGCTAAAAGTTTTATAGATTTTTCTAAAGGGGATGCGAGTGCGTATTTAAGAGGTGTTTCATTTCAAGAAGCTGTTACTTGGGATGATTTCAAAGTTAGGTTACGCGCGATTTATGGGGGTGAGGAAGCTTTGGATGTAGTGTTAACGTTACGAAATACACTTAATCAAGCCACTATGAATCGGCTTAATGTTGTTGAGAGAGCAGCTCTCATAGCTGATAGGCTTAACGAATATCAGGACATTTTAGGTAATTCCACTTGGGTTACTAACGATAATATCTCCGTGAAAGATTTTTTACGATTAATGTATTTAACTTGCATGACACTTATGTTGCCTGAAGCTTTAGTGCGGTGCTTTGATAAGAAGTTAATGCCTGTAAGTACGGAATTGGATGTCTATAAACAGATAAAGAAACACATGTCCAAGTGTCCAGATCTCGATCCCGTGTTAACTCAAGTTTTTGCTAAGAATGAAATAAAACCACAAACAGTGAACGTAATTAACAGTCCAGTAGCGGGAGTGACGTGTTACAACTGCAAACGTCAAGGTCACATAAGCGCAGACTGTAGAACGAAATTTTGTTCAGTTCACAACACAGCATCACATTCTTATAGTCAATGTTACGCGCGTAAGACACAACAATATCCTAGAAATACACAGTCAATTCCACAGTCAGTTCCATATGGAAATAAAAAGAAAAATCCTCATTTTAACAATAAGAAGAAACAACAAAATGTCAATGCAGTTCAGAGTCCGAAACAAACAAACACTTCTTCAAATATCGCTGAGCCTGGGCCGTCAAACCAGACCTCGCAAAGTCAGCCTAATTTTCAGAATGTGCAGAGCAAAGCAAATACCACATAGTTAACTCTAGAGGGGAAGAGAGTGATGTTGGGTCAAGGTCATTTATGTCAACATCAATAGTATTGAATAATCAATTTAATGTTTTATCAGATAATTGTGAGACAATAGATTTTCCTATGAAACACACGGCCGAATTAAGTAAAACAGTGCATGCTCCCGTAGATTTGCAACGAATTCATACAATAATAAGCCAAAATGAGTTACGGCCAACCTTATATGCTGTAAATTTAGAACACAAATCCTTTACGTTATTTTTTGACTCTGGTAGTCCACGTAATATTATGGATTTGAAGACGCATCATTTGTTGTTTTCGAACTTTCCGATTGAAAAATCAGGAATTAGACTTTCAGGTATAGGAAATAATGAATTAAACGTCATAGGCATAACTCATATTCAGTTCAGAGTCGGTAATCGCACGTTTGCCGATACATTTGTTGTTGTAAAAAACATTAATATGTATCCAGCTGTAATTATAGGATACCCATCTATGGGAAATCAAAACATTATCTTAGCTCCTGCCAAGCACGGCGTGTATATCAAAGGGAAATTCTATAAGTCTTCTAATACCTTAAAGTCAGTTTTGGATAAAAAGGAGACGACAAATGTAACCGTAACGTACGTTGAAGAACCAATAACTTGTCTCACTAATAAAGAAATAATATACGCGACCCAGCAGAATTCTCGTTCACCCGTAATATCATCTTGCACGCAATATATCGAACCAAACATACCTTCGAATTTAATAGTGCAAATAAAGAAAACACTACCGGGATCTGAAATATTAATCCTTTCCGATACTTTGAAAACTAACGGATTGTCTGTCACACAAGCTATTTATACAGTAGGCTCACATCAGCAATGTAATATCGAAGTCTGTAATCATTTAAATAACACTTTAGTAATTCACAAAAATCAACATATCTTGGATGTAGAAGTTTATAAACATCGTATTCTTACCGTTGCTGAAATCAATCACTCTCAATCAGTTGCGGATGAATCCCTTTTGCAATCTATTAAAAATAAAATCAGTAAGGACATTCAAGACGAAGAAGTTCAGCAGAAAATTTTTGAACTTTTAACTAAATATACAGATGTCTTTTCCACTACGGATGGATCCTTAGGAAAAACAGATGTGATCGAGCATCAAATAAGGTTAAAAGACAAGCAGAAAATCATATATGTACCCTCGTACAGACTCCCTATGAAATTCCAGAATGAAATAAATGATGAAGTAGGTAAAATGTTAGAGGAAGGAGTCATTAGAAAATCAAATAGCCCTTATAATTTTCCTTTAATAGTTGTACCGAAAAAAGATCGAACATGGCGTATCTGCGTCGACTTTCGTCGTCTAAACGAGGAAACGATCCCTGATCGATTCCCAGTGCCATGTACTGACGATATTTTGTCTTTGTTAGGTCAGAATAAATATTTTACCAGTTTGGACTTACTTAAAGGCTTTCACCAGATATCATTAGAAGAAGATAGTATCCCATACACAGCCTTCAGCACAGCCAGGGGACATTATGAATTTTTGCGGATGCCTTTTGGTTTACGTTGTGCTCCTATAACATTTACAAGAATGATTAACATAGTGTTTGGAGACTTGTTAGGGGATATATTGCATGCCTATATGGATGATCTTGTAATCTTTTCCAACACCTTAGAAGAACATCTACGTAAGTTAGAACTAGTACTACAGAGATTAAGACAACATAACTTAAGGGTAAAGATTAGTAAGTGTGAGTTTTTCAAAACAGAATTAATATATTTGGGTTTCATGGTGTCAAGCCAAGGTCTTAAAGTAGTCCATGATAAGGTGTCGGCTATACGTAATTTTCCCATACCTACTAATGTCAAGGGAATACAGCAATTTCTGGGTTGTAGTGGATATTACAGGCGTTTTATACGCAACTATTCCATAATAGCCGCTCCTTTAACTGATCTTACGAAGAAGGGCGTAGATTTCATATGGTCTGAGCAACATCAACAGGCGTTTAATACTTTGAAAGATGAACTGTGTAGTTCTCCTATCTTAAAATTTCCTGACTTCGGTAAGGAATTCTTCATTGCAACAGACGCCTCAGACTTAGGAGTAGGAGGGGTATTGCTTCAGCAATATGATAAACAGTTTTTCCCGATAGCTTTCTATTCTCGAAAATTGAGAACTTCCGAAAGTAAGTATGCAGTAATAGACAAGGAAGGACTAGCTATTGTTAATTCGCTAGTGCATTTTAAGTTCATAATTTACGGTTATCCCGTTAAGGTTCTTACTGACCATAAACCACTAACAGAGTTCTTTAAAGGCTTCAATCACAGCCCTAAACGAACTCGGTGGCATTTAATCATTCAAGATTTTGGCGCAAGAATCGGGTATTTACCTGGGAAAGCAAATATCATTGCGGATGCATTATCACGCAACCCCGTGTCATCTTGTACGGAGCCTTTAGCTGAATTAATAGATATATCAACATCCATGCCTATTGTAAAAACAATATCTGAACAAGAAGATTTAGGCTGGAGTGCTGAATTGTTACAGACTGAGCAAAGAAAAGATCAGAAAATAGAAACAATTATAAATGCTTTGAAAGGCAATCATAAAGAAAAGGAATATATAAAGTATAAGCAGCAGAATTATATAATCAAAGATAATATTCTGTGTAGGACTGTGACAAGGAAAACCCGCAATACACCACATGTAACTAACGACCAGGTAGTAGTACCAATCTCACTTATTTCCACTGTCCTGAATTGGTTGCATTCAAATCCATTACATGGACACCCTGGGTTCTCATTAATGTCACAGAAAGCCAAATCATTGTTTTATTGGCATACAATGCTTACAGATATAAAAAGACACATAGCTAATTGTCGCACATGTCAGGAAAACAAAGGGCATACGAAAACACCTGTCAGCCTAGGAGCTTATCCTGTTCCCAATCAACCCTTTGAAAGAATACATTTAGATTTGTTAACAGGATTTTACGAGTCAGACAGAGGAAATAAGCACCTCTTAGTAATTATAGATGCTTTAACTCGATATACAGAACTAATAGGCTTAAAACTAAAACTGCGATTGAATGCGCTAGGAAGTTTTACGAGTGTTACATTTGTAAACATGGAATTCCACACATGATAATCTCAGACTCGGGTGGTGAATTTAATAATCACTTTCTTACCTCATTGTGTGAATTCCTCAACATAAAGAAGATTAATACCATGATATATCACCCAGAGTCGAATGGGCTAGTGGAAAGAGCAAATAGGAAGATATTAAATATATTGAGGGTAACACTAGGGGGATCAGACCCCAACTGGGATATTGCAATACCGGCGGCACTGAGTACTCTGAATCATTCATATCATAAAATGTCACCGCATGAAGCATTGTATGGTACCCCAGTTAGAACACCTTTCCATGTATTAACGCCTACAACTAATCTATCAAATCCTTTAAAAGAATGTATAAATGCAAGTATAAGTCGATATGATATCCTTCGAAAGAATTTAGAAGAATCACAAATCATAATGAAAAGGAATCATGATAAAATAGCGAAACCAACTAAAACATATACCGTGGGTGATAACATCTATATTCAAATAAATGTCAGAAAAGATATCACATAGGCCTATATGAAAGAAGGGATATCGGGGGAAGTAGATAGATATTAGGTGAGGGACAGGAATGTGGGAAAATACTAAGCAAAATAATACGAAGAAAGACAATACAAGACTATTTAAACTGAAAGGAATAGGCCAAACTTTATTACGAAAGAAAAAAAGAAATTGTGTCTACGAGTCAGAAGGGATTGTTTTCCCGCCAGGCCGCTACAGGCTGTTCTTTTACCTCCCCATAAGTTTTCACAAATATCGGGTTTTACTAATTCCATGTTTTTGGTAAATTCTGGTATTCAAAGAAAGTTTATAATAACATGTTTAACCTATGCTGAGTGTAATTTATCCCAATTTGTGTTAAAATATGTGAAAAATTACAAAATTACAAAACGTGCATCCGAAAACAAGCTGCTGTCGTTGACTTCGACGCATTGTATTAATAAATTTAGACTTACCAAGACGATTCTTTATTATATATTTATTCTTTCTCATTGTTTATTGACAAAAAATATATCTGATGGAGAAATATATGTTAGTAAATAAGTTTTGATTCACATTAGTTGGTAATTATTTGAGAACAATGAAGGTGTTCGGACATAAATACTTCCGACCAATCAGGTATCAGGAACCTTTCCGAGCTAAAAGGGCACCCTTGTGAGTCAGTGCAAATATGCACCGCTATAAAAAATAACTATAGTACTCCTCTCTTTCTCATACACCAATAGACTACCATTCTTAGTGCCCTGCCATACACACACACACACACACACACACACACATATATATATATATATATATATATATATATATATACACACACACACATATATATATATATATATATATATATATATATATATACATATATATATATATATATATATATATATATATATATATATATATATATATATATATATACATGTATATATAAGATCCACAAAAAACATGTAATCTTTCCTGTTTCTTTCTGCACATTTCTTTTGGACTGATCTTACTATGAAAATAGGATCCACTGATCGCTTTCCTTTCACAAGCCCAAACAACTACTCATGTATATCATCAACCTTTTACAATTCTTTCTTGTATCTTGAATACAAGTTCCTACAGTTTACCATATGTCCCTTTTTGTTTATGCAATCAAATCATCTAATATAGTTTATATCGTTAACTGTTCCTATTATTTCTATTTCATGATATTACTGAATATTTTTGCGACCTGGTTTGCACAATTTTTGTCTAAAGATCAGTATAAAATTATTTCCTTAGAGAAAAATAAACCAAAAGAGAAGATTTTCCAGGAACAGGATATGTAGTGATATTCATCTATGGAATTTGTTGTTTTTCAATGAAAAGTTTTGTTTCTATTTTGGTTATATTTTGCAGTAATCTCCTAGAATGATACACAGGAATGAATTTGGATTTCAGTGATTCAATAAATACTAAAACAGTAGCTTTAGAAAAAGAATATCTGAACTATACGAACTTTGTCTCTTTTTTTTTTTTTTTTTTTACATCAGACTATTATGATTGGTAAGATAAAATATTTTTGTAGTAAGTTTAAAATGATATTTTTCCATAATATATACTCGCAATCCATCATGATGTCATGCATAGTCATAATAAATATGTATATTGAGATATACATTTTTTATACTAAATATATGCCTTTTAACATATATTAATTTTCCACTCTCTCTCTCTCTCTCTCTCTCTCTCTCTCTCTCTCTCTCTCTCTCTCTCTCTCTCTCTCTCTCTCTCTTGTCTTTATCTTTCTGTCTCTTTCTTTTAACCCCCAGAAATACATGACCAGTACTTTTTAAAACATATTACAATTTATATTAAAATCCTCTATCACGATCTTCCCAGATATCAGGTAATAAGAGCAACAAAAACAAAGGTATTTTCCACATATACTCTATGTTATCGAAAAGGCTGTTCTGAGTAAGGAATGAATTTACAAGGATTTTTCTTTTTTTATTAGCAGCGGATCAAACACCATTTTCTATTATGGAATGATATAAAATTAGTTTTTTCTATCTGTATGTTTAAGTGTTTAATTGCTAATCAATTGATCTAATGCGAAATATCTATTATTCATCATAGATAATTTATTCATTTTTATTCTGTATTTCTTTACTTGTACTTTGCTGCTTTCTCTATTGGAATACTCGGGTAAGTATCACAGAACATTCTTTGATCAATGTTAAAGCTTATATGATAACAATAGTAATAATAATGATAATAATAATAATAATAATAATGAAAATTTGCCGCCTTTTTACAGTGTTGGGGATCCAGTTATTGCATCCCTGTTAGTAATTTTCAATGTAAATCAACTAAAACGACTGTTCCGCGAATAAAGCGAAGTGATAATTGCTTTTATCAAGGTTTATTGGTCTTCAAGGATCCAAAGAAATTAGGAAAGATTTTCAATATTCGTGTGGTATAAAGGATATCCCTTACACATCCCTCGGGATTTAGGAACATGTGAAATGAGGGGAGATAATAGTGCTACCTATAATAAGCATGCTGTGTTGATTATATTCCATATACCATGAATGTATGATTAATTAGTTCATTAAACAGGATTTAACTTAATTACCGACGCTCACCACTGATTTCTATCCTGATAAAAACATAATTTCTAATAATAGCATTAGCTTACGTGCGGGATAATGATTGGGTATCCATGCATGCTATAGTGAATCCGAAAATTTGATTAGTGGGTTTTTTTTTTGTGTTGTGTGACAATTCAGTGTTATTATTGATGTAAAAATTCAGTTGTAATTGTATGGCCATCTTCATGAATGTGAATATTGAACAACGCCAGTATCACATGCAGATATTTTAACGTTCGATATCCAATTTGTTACGATCAAGTAGAATCAAATTTTGTTTAAACCATCAGCAAGGAATAAATTAATCCTAATCTATATTACATTAAATGAATTCAGAGTGAGGTAGAACGCCATCTTTGACAAATGACCATCACATATAGTATCTTGATGCTTGGGGTTTTGTATTTTGTTTCTTTTTTCTTTTATTAGGCGTCTTGGTCTTTGACAACTGGGATAAAATGTTGAGTTATGGCTTTGCTTCTTAGACGTCCAAACACCTCTGCAATACCAAGTAATCATGATATTTTTTCTATATGATATAATCATATCAAGCCATTTTCATGTTGAATTTCTCACTCAGATCAGAGTAATTCCTTTTCTTTTCATAACAATTACTATTTCATGGTACTTAGACTATATTTTTTTTTTCAAGTAAAATTAATTTCGCGCCGAGGAAGCTTATTTCACTAGTAGAGGGAATTATGAAAAAAGAAAAAAATATGCAAGTGAAAGGAATTAATTTTGTGTAAAATAGATTCTAAAGTAACTGTAAAGGAAATTAGGGCAAACGAGAGAGAGAGAGAGAGAGAGAGAGAGAGAGAGAGAGAGAGAGAGAGAGAGAGAGAGAGAGAGAGAGAAAATAATAATTCTGTATACAGTACATATATACATACATTAGAATGTTATCAAACAACTGACCACATCCATATTCTGTTGATCTATGAATACTATTAATTTTTATACTAAATCCAAAGCAGCTTAGAATTGAACAAATAATATAATGGAAATAAAGAAAAGTCCATCTCAAAATTTCTGTCTATCGACCTGCAGGGAAGGGTTATTTGCAGGCAAATCAATGGCCGTATCTTTGAGGGTAAGTGCCTCAGGATACTCGAGAACTTTTTCCTCCAGTAGGAAAAACCCACCCTGAATACTAGTCAGGAAATGTTTCTCCTGCAAACCAGAAAGTAGCCTGCTACGACACCCACAACTCCTAACGATGACGATAGCGATCCAGCAGTGGAAGTTGAGCAATACCACACCCGACGAGCTTACCAGACAATCTCGAAGAAGCTCTCAGGTCTACTCCCAGCTTGGTAATGAGCAAAGATTGCTCGAAATATAGCACCACAATCAATAATACTTAATCAATAATTGATCACCAAACCTGGACCTAGCTGAAATTGTCACCTGGTACCTTTAAGGCATTGATTCCTGTCATCATTTCATACTGTCTGCTGCTGTAAATTTCAAAATATCTCATGAATATTTCTCTCCTTCCATACAATGAGATACTCACAAAATACTGTCGAACTTCAATGTTATTGAAGGAAAATAATTTAACACATAGATTGCGTTTCGTACAAGCTAAATGCTACTGAATCAACCATCACCATCGACCCCCCTTGCTTAAGCGAGGATCTCCTTCGTAAATATTATTATCAGTATAATAATTATCAATATTAATGCAATCATTGTTATCATTATAAGCTAAGCTATAACCCTAGTTGGAAAAGCAAGATGCTATAAGCCCAAGGGCTTCAAAAGGGAAAAATAGCCCGGTGAGGAATGGATATAAACTACAAGAGATATAGTAAACAATCAAAATAAAATATTTTAAGAGGAGTAACATTAAATTAGATATTTCGTATATAAACTATTAAACCATTAAAATGAACAGGAGGAAGAGAAATAAGAAATAATAGTATGCCCGAGTGTATCCTCAAGCAAGAGAACTTTATTCCAAGAGAGTAGAAGGCCATGGTACAGAGGCTATGGCACTACCCAAGAAAACAATAGTTTAAATTTGGAGTTTCCTTCTCCTAGAAGAGCTGGTTACCATAGCTAAAGAGTCTCTTTTACCCTTACCCAGAGGAAAGTAGTCACTAAACAATTACGGTGCAATAATTATCCTCTTGAACAAAGAAGAATTGTTTGATAATCTCAGTGTTGTCAGGTGAATGGGGGTAAAGGAGAATGTGGAAAGAATAAGATAGACATTTCAGTGTATGTGTAAGCAAAGACAAAATGAGCCGTAACCAAAGAGGTGGATCCAATGTAGTAATGTCTGGCCGGCCAGCGGTATTATCTCAACGGGTGGCTGGTGCCCTGGCCAACCCACTAGTAGTAATTAATTCTTCAAAGGTATCTTCAATTCTAATTATGGAATAATTGATTTTCTCTCTTCTTTGAACCTCCCTCGATGTTATAGATAAATCAAATCTATAATTAAATCAGAAATTGACATTTTCTCCCTGCAGAATTTCAATTATGAACTAACACCAACTGATTTATCTATACTCCAGAATCATTGATATTCACATTTATTAATCAAAGGCTCATAGCTTTGATGACTTTTCCCTATGATTTTCATTCATTCTTTTATTTTGACTGAATTCACAATCTATCCCTCTATGATAACAGCAGAACTGTTGTTTGAGTTTCAAAACTACACAAGATTGTTAAAAGGAAAAGTTTTAATCATGATTGTGAGTTACGTACAGTGACAGTCAGGACCTGTTATTGTAAGTGAGAGTAACACGAAGAATTTATAACATTAAAGCTACTTAGGGAATGCTGTAAACAGGTAAGATATTAAGAATGAAGCAGTTATTAATGTTCCTATACACAACTAACAATGAAAGGGGGAATATAATTAACTAATTTATGAATTTAGTAATTATACCAAAGAATTATAATGACAAATGGCATGGAAGTATTATAGCAAATCAAATTCTTATAATTGTAACATATTGAATCACTTAATAATTTTATAAGCAGGATGAAAGTACCAAAAGCACGCAAAGTGTTCCCTATAACCTGTTGAGAAAAGCAGAAAGGGTTAAGAGACTTTAGTGAACATCTTTAATTACCTGAATGGCCTTACAGAGACCAGCTTTAAGTCCCGGTTAGAGATCATCCTCATATGGGTATCCTCATCTTTCCAACGCACGAATAATCTATGGTCACTGGGAAGAATACACATAACAAGACACTCAGTAGCAATTCTCAAAGTTATGAGATAGCATGAGAATATGTCAGTTCTCTCAGTAGCAAATAATAATAATAATAATAATAATAATAATAATAATAATAATAATAATAATAGAGTAGGAACCAGAAACTCAAAAAATAGATACATCAAACAAAGTAGGTAATCTTAGGATGTCAACTAAATGGGAATGAGCAGGAAATAGAGCCAATCACTTAAAAGTTATAATACCCTTTTCACAAAGTTCTATAGTTGAACGCATATTTCGAACACATGCACTCACACTCACACACACACACACACACACACGCACACATCGAATAAATGACTATGAGTAAAGCTAATACAATTTTCAATGAAAATACAGAGATAACAAACAAGGACGATCCTCTAAATATTGTTAATGGAGGATCCTCTAGAGATTATTAATGAAGGAAAGATATTGTTAATGGCCGATCCTCTAGAGATTGGACGATCCTCGAGAGAATGCTAATGAATATACGTACTTAGGATAGACAGTGAGTGTTTCCCCGGGGAGGGGACCATTCGCCGCTGCTGATTCGCCGCCGACAGTTAGCCACTGACAGTTAGTCACCGCTCATTCGCCTCCGATGCCTTTTCACCACCGCTGATTCGCCACCGACGAAAGAATAAGTACTCCCATTATAAGCATATGGGGCAATCGTTTTTTTTTTTTTTATTTGCCGGATAACTCTGAAAATTTAATAATTTTATAGTTTAACAAGGTCGTTTGCTTAGATTTTTTTTTACAGGCATAACAAGTCTGTTTACATTTTTATTTAAGAAGAGTTATTATTTTCTTCATATTTTTATCAGTCTTCCTCAAGCCCTCAAAATGGAAACAGATATTCTTTCCAAAAGCGGTAAAGAGAAATTTCACCACGATGGTTTTATCTACGTTTTTGATAAATCACCCAAAAGTGATCCAAGCCATTACCCCATGTCAGGAGACCGAACTTATAAGAAGAAAAGCATAGGTCGGAGAGTTTTTAGTAAACAAAATGAGATTCTGGAAAGTAAAATGCCCTTTTCTCTAAAAAGAAATGTATTTCAATCAGTTGTTCTAACCAGTATCAACTTATACATCAGAAACTTAAAACATAAGTTGGTTACAACTCAAAAAGTTATGGAAAGAAGATTGATGGGATTATCACTAAGACACAGAAAGAAAGCAACATGGATACAAGAGGAAACTAAAATAGAGGATATTCTAACAACAATTAAGAAAAAAAAAATGGATAAGGGCAAGACATAAACGAGAATGATACATAACAAATGGACATTAAGAATAAATGAATGGGTCTCTAGAGATTTCAAAAGAAGCGGGGAAAGAAAGAGCTGACTGTACCAACCGTGTGTCACACGATCGTACATAGTTAATTTTTTGTATATCATGCTTGTATCTTCGCTCTTCCCTCACACTAAAAAGAACCTGAATAAACATGCCTGTTTTACTTACCGTTGACGGTGTCGGTTTTGAACATGAAATTTCCTTTTGCATTGAGCTTTTGTATATAAAGGAGAGTGTTCTATAATAAACTCATTAGTATATATAAAAACAAATAATAATACCAATTCCCTAAGATCGCAAGAGGGTCTGCCCCTCTCTTTTATTCTTCTCCTGTACTTCACTTTCTCCCTATTTCCTTAATCTTTCCCATCCCGAGTACCTGCCTTTGAGCTATAAACTGGATTGTGTCCAGGGGTACTCTTCCTTTCCCCATTTTCCCCACTTCCCTATCCTTATTATTATTATATAAACTCACTCAGTTGCTATCATCCTGTCTTTGAGTCACAACCTTCTCTCGGCTCGTCATATGGCGATGGATTGACTAAGAAAATTTTCTGGTACTGACAGGCATAGAAAGGTCATAAACAAATTTGTCTAGCACTGAACTATATACGGTTGATGATGATGATTATATATATATATATATATATATATATATATATATGTGTGTGTGTGTGTATATATACATATGTATGTATATACATATATATGTATATATATGAATATATATATATATATATATATATATAAATAGATAGATAGATATATATTTATATATTCATATATATATATATATATATATATATATATATATATATATATATGTATGTATATATATAGATAGATAGATAGATAGATAGATAGATAGATATTTATATATTCATATATATAATATGTATATACACACACACACACACACACACACACATATATATATATATATATATATATATATATATACAGTATATATATTTAAAATAAGCCATATATATTAATACATTCAAGTCTGGATTCTCTTAATGACATCGGGATCAGAACCCCAGGCGAAATCACTCAAAGAATATAGTATCTGACCGGATACTTGTATGCCATTGACCATACTACTCAGCCACCATAATCTATTCAAATGAAGGGCAACGTCACTATTAATCATGACATCAAAGACTCTGAAAGAATTTGGAACCTAATTAATTGCTAATTGCACTTGAAAATTTTCCTTGTGAGACAACAGTTTTATACCAGCTAGTTTTACCCAACATCCCAACCGACCAGCTGACCTAATTGATAGTTTTTTAAAAATCAGAATTACCCCTAATGAGTCAATTTGGATTAAAATCAACACAATATCCGTTTCTCAAACATAAACAAATGTCTATCACACACTGTGATCAAAACTTAGTCTCTTAAAAAAAAAAAAAAAAAAAAAACTATCAACTAGGTCAAATACTAGGCAGTTAAGTTGGCAAAACTGGCTGGTATAAAAGGGCATCTGCTGACATGATTAATAGCGGGTTTGCCTTTTATTTGAAAACTAGGGTTCGACATCAATATGGG
>NC_090741.1:7367590-7372590 GCF_036898095.1 Palaemon carinicauda | reverse complement strand
GTGAAGGGGAGTGAGTACAGGTTTAGGTAGGCCTCGTACCCAAAGGGGACGAAGCAGGTTGACCTCCTGAGGAAAGCCGTTTACGGCAGGTTGCAGCTAGCGATAATGGCCATTTCCCTGAGGTTGCGCTAAGTCTTTTGGTCCCCCAATGGTTGTTGAGAGAGCTGAAAACGCTAGGTTAGACGGGTGGCTGGCGATGATGAGTAATGTTCCAGAAGCTATTGGGGTGTCGCCTTGGTCGCAAAGCCAGTCTGAGATTTCAGGGAAAGTGTCCTGCAGAATCGGTGCTAGGCATAGTTTACTTTGGTGCTTGAGCTAGTCACGCCCTTAATGCAAAACTGTATCTAGTCGTGCTGAAACTAGGTGAATGTCTTTGTACTGACGAAGGGTGGTAGTTTCATGGATATGGCAAGGATAGAAGCATCATGGTCGGAGGGCGGCACCGTCGAACAATAGTGCACAGCAGTGGGGGAGGGGTGCGGGGGGAACTGGTCCTCTGGCAAACACCAATTGTGCGAGGTGGCTGTATTACAGAGAGGCAACATGAATGCAACTACCTTCATTTAAACCGACAGCTAGCTTATACACAAGCACTTGTGCACAAGAACATCACAAAAATTCAAACAAATCAAAACACGAACTAGCAAGCCTACATAGATAGGTCTATTATCAGTGTGGGGAAGAGTGAGCAATTAAACAAAAAAATAATACCATTACACTGTACGAACGTATATGAAACCCAGGGTTTCTACCTGACAGCATATCCACATTTAAGCACACAAGGTTCCTTCCCTTATACTCTTCTACCTTTTCTGCTATCTTTTGCTTACTTGCTATAATTTCTTGTGCTTCTCTTTATGTTGGCATACAACTGATTGTTTATGACATATAAACTTCTTACCCTGCCATGCCTGACATCGTTCACATAAACTAGTAACTCCTCTACGATCTTTAATTCATTCATGGGACACCCACTGGTTTTTTCGAATTCCTTTTTTTGATTCTGTTGAACTTTGAGTCTTCAAATACTCAATGATTTTGGTTAGCTCCTCGTTATTCCTTTATTCTTTCTTAAACTTTTATGATGTTATTTTCTCTAACATAGTTCAGCGTCATTGCATTTCCTATGCAAAGTTGTTACACCTTCCCTGTCTATAATGTATGTGAAGAGCGCATCGGCTACGACTTTGGTTTTACCCGTAAATACTTGAAACTTACCTCGTAGTCTTGTGCAGTCATGACCCATCTTGCCCTCTTCCCTGCCAATCCCTCTTTGTCGGTGACATTGTAATTTTCCTCAGATCCATTTCGTTTCCGACTATAGTAGCATAATAACTTGAATTTTCCTTCTGTTCCTGGAAAAGGCACACTCCTCTTCCTACATCACTAGCATCTGACACTATGAAAATTTTTCACCGAAAACTGGGTAACCTCAAAATTGGTGGGTTCATTAATCTGTCCTTTAGTGTCTCAAAAGCCTTTTGTTGGGATTCCTCCCACGTAAATGTACTATCTTGTTTTAACAGCTTGGTAAGAGGTGCGGCTATACTTGGATAAAAGTTCACAGATTTTCTCTATAGTCCTGTTAATTCTAAAAATTATCTTATCCCTTTGACGTCCTTTGGTTTGGATACTGTTGAATTGCTACAATTTTCCTTAGACTCACTTCTACCCCATTTTCAATGAGGGTGTGGCCCAAATATTCGATCTTATATTTAAGGAATGAAAATTTCTAAAGACCATAAGTTGTCTATATAGATAAAATGATCCTTACAAAGCATTCCAGCAAATACTATATCCACTAATATTGCAATAGTATTTGGGCTTGATTTAAGCATAAAGTGCATTCTTGCTAATTGAAATTCACGAGAACTAGTAGCATATGAGGTTATAGGTTTCAACGTTTTTGATATTGGGATTTGTAAGAACTGCATTAGGAGATTGATAGGTGTAAATACCCATTCTCCTCCATTTGTCGAAATTAAATTTCTCATTGCTGGCACTGGGTACGGGTCAGTTATTGTATGCTTGCTGGGTTGTATGAAATCTACTACAATACGGTGTGTTCCGTCTTTTTTTTGGAATGCACAGGAGTGGCAAAGACCTTAGTGAATAAGTGAATGGGATGGTTCTACAATTCCCACGGCTAGCCTTCGGTTAACCTCTTCTTCTTTCGCTTCTCTCTGCAAGTTTGCCACTCGATACACAGGAATATAGATTGGCTCGAGATCTTCTATGACTTTAATTTCGTGTTTGATTTTACTCTCGTTACTCATAAAACATCACCATCTAGAGTAGTTATATCTCGATATTTGCGTAACACTTCTAACAGCTTGTCAAATCTATCTAACTATCTATCTATCTATCTATCTATCTATCTATATATATATATATATATATATATATATATATATATGTATATATATACATACGTATATATATATATATATATATATATACATATATATATATGATATATATACACGATATATATATATATATATATATATATATATATATATATATATATATATATACATATATATATATGTATATGTACTCACATATATATGTATATATATATATATATATATATATATATATATATATATATATATGTATATATAGATATTTAATTGTATCCATCTATCTATCTATCTGTGTATACATATCTATATATATATGTATATATATATATATATATATATATATATATATATATATATATATATATATATATATATATATATATATATATATAAGTTGTCAGGCATAATTTTACACTTTATATCATAGTTGATACTTGAAACTTACTTGAGAAAATATTACATTAATTTTTCTTCAAAATAATACATTACCTAATGCAACGCATAGTTGATTAACATATATCAATATTGTTATGTATTCTTTTATGAGCATCTTACTATTCTTGCCATTCGAAGTATCAATTAGAATAATATTTCTATGTGTCTGTTGTTGTAGAGGTAATATCTATCTTTCAAGAGATCAAACTTTCAAACATACCAGGCCCTTATTGTAAACCCAGACAAAATATCAAAGCTAAGTCTTTGTATATTCTAATGGGAGAATTTTATTACTATTATTACCTTCATGAGTGGGAGATGAATCAGTTGTTGTTTGCGGATGATACGGTAATGATTGCAGAATTAAAGCAGAAGCTAGGTTGATTAGTGACATAGTTTGGGAGGGTGTGTGAAAGAAGGAATTTAAGAGGTAATGTGGGTAAGAGTAAGGTTCTGAGATGCACAAACAGGTAGGGTGGTGCTAGGTTGAATGTCATGTTGAACGGAGAGTCACTTGAGGAAGTAGATCAGTTTAAGTAATTGTGGTCTATTGTTGCTGCAAATGGCGGAATGGAAGCAAATTTACGTCAGAGAGTGAATGAAGGACGTAAAGTGTTAGGGAAAGCGAAGGGAGCGGTAAAGAATACAGGGTTTGGAATGAATGTATAGTGAGTTCTGCGTGAGTAAGTGATTTTACCATTTCTTATGTATGAATCGGGGCATGAAAGTGATGGAGAGACAGATATGGAATGTGTTCGAGATGACGTGTCCGAGTATTATTATTATTATTATTATTATTATTATTATTATTATTATTATTATTATTATTATTACTTGCTAAGTAAGAACCCTAGTTGGAAAAGCAGGATGCTATAAGCCCAGGAGCCCCAACAGGGAAAATAGCCCAGTAAGGAAAGGTGATGTTATCCATCCCTTCCCACAATTGATCCGGAATGTGACAGTGGATGCTCTACTTGGGGTAAAGCCGATAGAGTTAGAATGGTCCACGGACACAGACCTATTTGTTGTATTGTGTTTTTGTTTATGAACAGGGTTCAAATCCCGGCCGGTCTGATACTATAGTGTTTGAGTGATTTCGCCTGGGGCTCTGATCCCGAGGTCGTTAAGAGAATCCAGACTTTAATGTATTAATATATATGGTTTATTTGAAAAATGAAAAACACGTTTAAATGTGCAAAAATTTATCATATATATATATATATATATATCTGTATATATATATATATATATATATATATATATATATATATATATATATATATATATATATATATATACAAAGCTGGTCTAGTGTAGAGCAAATATTTTATACATGTATTTCATATGTGTATTTAAGAGGTATATAGCTAGCTCGAAAGTGAGTCCCTCTCTTTTACGTTTAAATATTTGAATGTAAATTACGTAAGTCTTTTGTCGTTCATATAATTGTACTGTTTTCATTCAAGTCAATGTAAGAACATTTAAGTTTTTTTTTTAATAATTATATTTTCATTTCACGTATTTTGTTAAAAGGTCTTATGCAGTCTCGAATAAGTGTGCTGTACGAACCATACTATGTATGAACGAGGGCTTATGTAATTATTTTATGTTTATGTAAAGTATTGCGTCATGTGTGTGAGAGGCTACGCAATTCTTATATTTTCCATGTGTTTAGAATGTTCTTGAAACACTTAGAGTTAGTTTCATCTTTTTTATTGCTTCGAGGATAAAGGTGGGCGGAGTTAACTGGAGAGAGTTGCCTCGCTTGTGTGTTGGATTCCGTGTGATGCATGATTGTTGGCATTTTTTATGCTGTTAGGGACTGCCCCTAAGCTTCTAGACCCCCTGAGCTAGAAGGATCTAGAATGATTAAGTCAATATATATGTCCCCCTAGGAATGGCCAGTAGCCAAAGAGATCCAGCTTATCCCTTTGTAAGAGCCAACATCCTCTCTTCTTAAGTGCCTCGAGTGTGCGTCTTCTCCAAAATTTATAAGTTTTTTACCCAACATATATCGTGTGTAGTGTGTTCAAACGTTAATGAATCTTTAAAGTTGATCTAAAATTTATTTAGTTATTGTACATGCTGGTATTATGTAAACTTTTGTAATTGGCCCTATAAGATTTAGGATAATACAGTGAATTGTACTTATGTTGCTTTCTGGTCGGGAACATCATGTGAGCTATAAACACGTGA
>NC_090741.1:7350090-7365090 GCF_036898095.1 Palaemon carinicauda | reverse complement strand
GGTGAAGGTGGGGATTAACATAAGTATATATAGTGGGCGTTCAAAGACGCTTGTGTGTGTATGATTAAATGTTTTAATTTACTGGTAAACCAGTCATTTATATCAATCTCACAAAATAAAGAAATGAGGCTTTGGTATGCACCCTTCTTACTTCGTGTCTTGAGTCAGGTACTGGTATACAAATAACCCTTTTCTAGGTGTCATAGATGGTCAGAGTTCCTCACTGAGCGTCATTCAAGGACAAGCGAGGAAAATTATTCAAAATGTGTTAAGATATTTCACAATGAAGAGACAGAACTGTGGTCTTATTACTAATGTTGGAAATGCAACTCTTCTTACAGCTTAGGCGATGTGAAGAATTTTTCTTCACTTTTCTTTTTCCTTTCGTATTTTGCTCTTTCCTAATACTGTAGTTAGCCCTTAAACTTTTGCTCCAATAATCACTAAGTTTTCTTTACTAAAACGTTCGTTCGTTTTGTATTGTAACCAACACCAAGGTCTATAGAATACAAGGTCTACCCCAAGATGTAATAATATGAGTTACCGCGCGTGGTGTTGGGAGCTCGGCTGTGCTCTGTGACGTCACCTGGAGAGTCCCGAGCGTTTATTTGACAAATGTCCTGTGCAACAGACCTTATTATTCGTGCCTCTTTTTGGATTCCGAACATTGCATTTATGAAAGTAGGCTAATATTGATGTCTTTATGACTATATTTCCAAAATACATATTATGATAGGGAATAAAAAAGCAATGGAAATAAAAATTCACGCATGACAAAAGTTTTATTCCGAATATTTCATTAAAAATCTTTATACAATTATCTCTCTCTCTCTCTCTCTCTCTCTCTCTCTCTCTCTCTCTCTCTCTCTCTCTCTCTCTCTCTCTCTCTCGTTTCAGTGAAATAAATTTTGAATATTACTAAACAATTTTTCTACTTTTTTCACAACTTTGCCATAAAATTTTTCCTTCTTAGTTTAATATTCTCATTCTAAATTCTAGCCTAATTCTAATAATAAAAAGCTCGTTACCTCCTCGGGAACATCAATAGTGGCGGGTTTGAATATATCAATTAGACATGAAACGGCTTTGACTCCTGGTTTTAGAGCATCACCATGGACAATTTTGAATAAATATTCCATTTCTCGTAATTTTCTTTAATATGATTACATGAACTATATAATACCTTTCTCTTTACACGTGATATCCAGTTATCCCCTGCTTCATCTACATCTGCTGAGCCTAATGATATATACTTTAATTAATTTTATAGTTAAAAGCCACGAACCCTCCCATCAAAGAACTTAAGGACTCATTTCCTATCAGTGTTTCAGGTTTTATCTCTACTAAATCTTTTACTTGATTTTCCTGACTCAGTTTCATTGTTAACAGGCAAAAGGTGCTTCACGAGATACGCAGAGATATATAACTCAGGATCTAGATAATAGAGAGCAGCATTTAACCTTTGAGATGGATCACTTATATTTAAGCACTCAGTAGTGACAAAATGTACATTAGCTTCATCATTATTACAAAGATTAAGACCCTAACTCGTTAACTTTTGTCTCTACCCACTATAGTTATGCATAATCGTAGTCTTCTCATATTAAAATTGCAAAGGTGACGGATGACCATGACAATGACCAATTTATCGTATGAAAGAAAGAGATGTTCGACTGTGTCTTGACATACCCGCCTTGTCATCAAGAACTGTAATCCTTACAGTCCATGCAACATGATATATGAAAATCCTTTTACTGGAACGAAAAAATTTTGCCTTTCACTTTACCATTTATAACAAAATGTGGCATCTATTTCAACGTGACGTGGACAGTTTGAGAAAGCAGCTGTGCCTTTCTTTACGACATACTTCATGTACGAATTATTCAAGCCAAACCAACTAACAATCAAAGACAATATCAGATGTTTCATTACAAAACTGACTTTCCAATAAACCTTTGTTACTACAATATTTGATGGAATTAGTCACTGAGGAAGAGAGTAAATGAACAGCTGTTTTCTCACATTGCCGTTTATAACCTCTCACGGTCAAGTGACTCACTAATTTTGTAGGCTATTTTGAGATCATTTACTGATAAAGGTACGATTTTTTACATAGATTTTGAGGTAATGATTTTATCTCCAACCTGAAAACCATAGTCTATTAAATAATTTTGAATTAAGTTGATTAGATGGGGTGGGTCTGCCAAGACGAAAACTTTCGAAAAATTTTAGAAGCAACAAATCTTTTTTTTACTATAATCTGAAGCTCAAATAATAAATTAGTATTTATACATACGAAAATATTTTTTGTAAAATCTCTCTCTCTCTCTCTCTCTCTCTCTCTCTCTCTCTCTCTCTCTCTCTCTCTCTCTCTCTCTCTCTCTCTCACCTTCAGAAACATTCTTCCCATCGTAGCTAAAGATTTATTTGGATGAGAAATATAATTGATATATCCATTTATTCTCGTATTTTTTAAGTGAATCTATTCGTATACAGTTCTCCTTGTTGACCCAAATGCTACATGTAACATATGCCTAGAAAAGGAAACTAAAGTGACGAGATATTGGTAATAGGTTTACCGAATCACAACAGTAATTACATTATTATAAAGATTTTGTGTAAGTATGGAATCTTTTAGACTTCAGACAGTCTTAGGGCAGCAGTTGAGCAACTCGTGACTAAGGTTTCTGGCAAAATCATTGAATTGGAAATGTGACGAACAAATTCGTGCAAATATGGCAACGATACCATAATTTCTTTTGCATATATTCACCCACTTCTTACATAGTTCTGCATCTTTTGGGAAACGGGAAAATTTATTTTTTTCCACCAAGTTATATTGGTCTTATAAGAATTGGAGCACCCATATATGACACATATAACCATGATGAATCTGTCAACGCAAATGAAAACAAAAACGTCTGTGAAAAAAAAGATAAAACCGCGTCATATTTCCCGCCTATATGTCGCCCGGCTGAACTCTCCAGGTGACGTCATGCGCGTGAGTGTAGAAAACGGGGCCTCTAGGTAACTCACCATATCTTATTCCACCTTGGTCTACCCATCAGCGACCCAAAATTTGTCATCTACTGCGCAGACGACCCATGCGGAGATTAATAACGTAACACCGTACCATGCTCTGATTTACCAGCCTTTGTTTTTCAGTATCTACAGTTAGTTTACAAGGAAGCTGGTGTTACTATTCAGTGTGAAGCTCTTCCGCTTCCCAATTAACTATTTGTTGAGTCCTATTTGCAGAGTGCTTGAATTAATTACTATTGGTTAAAATGCCTCGTTGCTATGCTGTGTATGGGTGTTCTTCTAATAAAGCTAAAAGAGACGGAGTAACTCTTCACAGCTTTCCCAAGCACGTAGGAACTAGAAAGCTGTGGATAAATTCATGTAAAAGGAATGACCCTTTCAACCCTGATATTGCAATCATGTGTAGTTTACATTTTGAACATGATGCATTTGAAAGAAACCTGAAATATGAATTGCTTGGAGAGTCAATGCCAAAAAACCAACGATAATTAAAGGAAGGATCAGTTCCAACATAATCATTACCTCTATCACAAGGTAAGGTTCAAAAGTGAAATACATTGTTGGTAAACGATATGTATTAGATTATAGATATGAAAACTAACAATATATCGGTATTCTTTTAATAAACGCATAAACAATCGATCCAATTACTCATTTTGACAAATGTATGGCAATGCATTTATAAATCTTTTGTTTTGAAGTGGAGTAGATATTGTAAATGATAAAAGTGAATGCTATAACTTTTGTTATGTCTATCAGTTTCAAAGAAGCAAGTGGACAAGATATTGTTTCACAATGAAACCTTATTCATAAAGAGTTATTTCAACCATGGGTCAGTGATTGAGTTATCAATTTTAGAATAATGGTAATTTTTACTATTACGTCTCTATTTTTACAGAACAACCCCTATCGAGTAATAGAGAAAAACGAGCTGAGAAGCATGGACAGAAACGCCTTGATGCAGAAATTCTTGAAGATTATGTGCGAGATGTGCCATCTTCGAGTGAAGAGGAATGTCAACTCCAACTGGAGAGCATTAGGGGACAGTTAATTTATATTAAACTACAATGGAAAGCAGAAAGAGAACAGAGGGAAGAGGAAAGGGCAAGGTGGGAACAAGAAAGGGCAAGGTGGAAGAGAAAATATGCAAGTTGGGAATTAGAAAGGGAAAAGTGGGCAAGAGAAAGGGTAAAGTGGGAGCAAGAAGGGGAATCGTATGAAAATGAAAAGTTAAACTCGGAGAGAGAACGGGCAAACTGGGTGGAAGAGAGAATTGTATTATATAAAAACATTGAAAATGCTTATTTTTTTAGCAACTTCTCTTGCAAGGGACAACCTTAAGCAATATTTTACTGTCACAAGTGGAGTTCTTTCTAAGCGGAAAACCTATTGCATATTGGGGAGAAGATGATATTAGTACAGCTTTAACTTTACGAAGCCTGAGCCAAAAAACTTATAGATATTTAAGGCAAAGTTGTAAATTTTTCTTTCCCTCCTTTTCTACATCAAATAGATGGGTTAATAGATTGGATATCGAACCAGGAGTTTTAAAGCCTGTTTTTAAGTTATTAAAGCACAAATCAGAATTGATGAGTGTTACTGAGCGCGTTTGTATATTATCATTTGACGAATGTAGCCTTGCCAAAGAAAGGAGTTATGATAAAGGCTCAGGTACTCTTTATGCTCCAAAAAGTAAAGTGCAATGTGCTATGATAAGAGGTCTTGTGAGTTCATGGAAGCAAATTATTTATTGCGATTTTGAAGCAGATATGACAAAACCACTCCTTTTTTATATTATCACTGAGATAGAGTCAGCAGGTTTTCCAGTAGTGGCTATTGATAACGACCTGTGTCCTACAAATGTTAGGTTGTGGAAATCTTTAGGTATAAGTATGGAGAATTCGACGTTTGAAAATCCAGTATCACACGATCGTGTAGTTTGTGTCTTTGCTGGTGCTCCTCATTTCATGAAAATCATAAGAAACAATTTCCTTGACCATGGCTTTCAGTTAAGTGACTGTGATTTTGTCCATAGCGGTTCGGTAAGAGAACTTATAAAGAGAAGCAAAAGCGATTTGAAAACAGCATACACGATTACTGAGAAGCATATAAATGTAAGTGGCCTTCAGCACATGAATGTAAAATTAGCTGTACAACTGATATCAGAAACAACTGCGAAATCACTTAAATATTTTGGTAGGAAAGGATTATTTCTAGATAAACATTGGGAAAAAGCAAGTCAATTTATATCTCTAACGGACTCTTGGTTTGACATGTTCAATTCTCGAGTTCCGTATGACTCAAAGATGTCCAGAAATGCCTATGGGTTGGACTTAGAAAATCAGAATAAAATTATCAAATGCATGACACAGACAGTAAAATCAATGAAGGTAATTGGAGGTAAAAGTCTTTACCCATTCCAAAAAGGAGTGACAGTTTCTTGCGAATCTTTGCCCAAATTGTTAAGTATGGTAAAAAATAAATTCAATATATCATATATACTGACATACAGACTGAATCAAGATGGACTGGAACATTTCTTTGCTTGCCTGATACAAATGGGGAGCCTGTTATCAACACCTAACTTCGGTTGCCGTTAAATATCGCATTAGATCTCATCTTTTAGGGAAGGATAATTATCTCATGGGGTCAAAATGTAATGCAGAAACCAAAAGAAAAGTAGATAACTTTACGGCTGGAACCTTTTCTTTTCTTACTAATGAAACTGCCTTTCAAAATGAACACAACGAATTACTACAACGTGAGCTAAGTTTCTTCGCGATGATATTTTGTTTGCCGGATGAATGTGACGGTGAGGAAAAAGATAATGATGTTACAGAAAGTGTAGGGGAAGTTGTTAACGAACAGCTGGAAGATGCAATAGCGAAAGAGGGTCTAGAGTATTTTGCTGGTTTCATTGCCCATAAGTTTCCTAAATACCCAAATCTTGGGTCATATGCATCAATGGGAGACAATTCATGGACGAGTATAATTAGCAGAGCACATAATAAACTAGTGAAGCTATCAAAAGAATTTTCTGATCAAATCGAGACTATGGAAAAAATATTCAAATGTTATCATGGGGAAAAAGGTTTAAATCCTGGTAAAGGAACAATAAAAATTTTAGCAGCAGAAATTGTAAATGTAATGGGATTGCCACTAGATTTAGTTACTTATTTTGTTCGTTGTCGGACATTCTTTAGAATAAGAATATTAAATAGGGAAACAACTTCCACAAGGAAAATTATTAATAAAGTTAAAAGGTTGAAAAGTGTAATAATCAGGATATTTTAAGTTTAAGTTTATTTGTGCAACCATATATGTATAGATTTTTCTAAATGTAGTTTTTAGTAAATAATTAGTGTAAAATAATTTTGTTTTCATGTATGCATGCACGTTGCTTATTTGTATATTTACTGACTGGATATAAAGAATTTTGATATTTTTTTTCTTTCCTGATGTGCGTCTCTTTATGCCATTTTTTTTTAAAACCTTCTTATAAGAATTATTTCATCATGAAATCCAGTCATCAAAATATCTTGAAATATTATATTTTCTGAAATAGTAATGTTATTCTTAACTGGATAAGAAAGAATAATGAACTTTTGCAAAATAAGTTCTGACTGAAAGGTGTTCTTTTGCCGGCCAGTAGTGCTAACTGACGTCACAAAGCTTAAACCCCTTTAACGTTTACCGCTCTAATCCCTACTCACCCCCAACTTACATGCGCGTGGGTTGACCTGGTACTCTATACACCTTGACCAACACTTCCTGTTGGCACGGGCCTTTCCTTTGTTCGGCCCGTAGATTTGCCTAAACATCGGGAGAACTATTTTAGATTAACTAAACTTGTTGACAATAGCGTACGCCATGTTTGTGATGTCACAGCGTAGATACGCACAGCAAAAGCCTTATGCCAGCGTATGATGGTTCTTTCCTCAAACTAAATGTGTCGAGATGAAATATTAAACTGGTTTTGAATATAATTTTGATACTGCTAACTTAAAAGCAGCTTTTCTCTCAGTACTAATTCAAGTCTGTTAATTTTAAAATGTTTGCCCATCGCACCAGTCCATTGCTAATTTCATATTTAAAATCTTAATTTTTAGCAAGCCAGAATAGGTAAGATTATTGTATATGTATATTCCCTTAGAGCAGCAAAATCCTGCCTCCTATTCACTCCTTACAACAATATATTGCCCCGTCCTAAAGTCCCGATATGGTACCTCCACTGGGCTACTCTACGCATCATGACCCTTATTCTTTTTGGAAACTGAACGGAGATGAACCTACGCGACCATAGCGATGCCTCGTTCGTTCGCGAACCATAGTAGTGACCGGCTGACCTACCTGGTTGGTAAATCTGTGCACTTCTGGCTCCCACCCCCCCTTTCCCCAACTCGACTCACACCTGGACCTGCCGGCTGGAGATAGGGAAGGTGACAAGCCTGGGTGACCCTATCTACCACAAGCGAGGATTCCAGGGGTGGGCCAGTCAAGGGTGTAAACTGTGCAACTATTTGGTCAACGGTAACTTAATCAACAGCCATTTGAGGACAAGGGCTGTAAGGAGCGCAGGTAAAAATATGTGGCCACGACTTTTCCTCCATTTTAGCTTAGACTGATTTCAACTTGATTTAGGTTTAGGTGGGTGTTACATATTTTGGGCTGGGTGTGGTGGAATTGTGTGTACAGTTTTTGTATATAATTTTTGCTTTCGAGACTAGACAGTCTCGGGGTCACAGGGACACATGTCCGACCCCGTTTCAATCATTAATCATTGCAGAAGACCACGAGTCTAAGCAACAGTATTTTTTTTTATTATTTTGCATTTCTTTTTTTACATTTTGTGTTTGTTTTGATCCTTTTGCTTGATGTTCAGATGTCCGTTTCTTTTAATGTAAATTTGTGTAATAAATTAAGATTAGGCCAATTAATTCTCCTCGTATTTTTACTCCTTCATTTATTTGATTATGCCTATTATGAATATTTGATCTCAGGATAGTATACCCGATATTTTGGAAGGAGTACTTATGTATAAGAGTATTAGTGGAGTAATAGTGTGTTAGCGAGTGACTTAGTATTTAACCTATGCCTCGAAGGTAAAGATAAATATCTTTAACTTTTACTTCACACTACATCACTGCTCTCATCCATTGCCATTGTCTCAATAATTACTTAACATAAAAGTCCTGACCAGCATCTCACTGGGGTCCCTGGGACGGAGCCGAAACAGAGCCTAAGAATGTAGATGACCTTAGACCTGACAAAGCTAGAGTAGGCCATCAAATTACTTTTATTTCACGTGTGGAGTTTACAGGCATCTGGACAAAGTACAGTTCTTTTGCATTTGAGTGAAGGTTCGCGAACTATCTCATCAAAGTTATTTGCCGGGTGTTATTGCCTTGAATGATATCGCTCCTTTTCCTCCCCTGCTGATCTTTTAGGAACTGACGTAGGGTGGCTTTCCCGGAATAACAAGTTCCCACTCAACAATTAGATAAAATCTAATTTTTCTACAGGCAACACAAGTCAGTAAAGCTACAGTTGGACGAATATGTAAATAAGGACGAGTGACAAGAATTATTCGATAACGCAGTTTTGGAGATAAATAAGAGGAAAAGATCACAATCCGTAACTGCTTCGGACGACTTTGACAAATGTTTGCTTCGTTGGATGATTCTCATATTTTATGAGAGTAAAGAAATTCCAACCATTGACAAAGTGTTATTCGAAATTAGGGAAAAAAAACTGAAATCATAAGTGTTAGAGAGAAAAAAAAACTGGTTTCGGAACGCAAAACTGATGGTAGGAAATTTTTAATTGAACGATATGACATGCAGTGTTTGTGATCAGGATTTCAAGAAAAAATGCAAAAGGACAAGGAAAACGTGATCTTCCTTTATTCTTTTTCTCTTTTGTTGATTGTGAATAATTAATTTGATTGAAGAATGAAAGGAACTGTTTCATAAATGAATGCTGAAAGCATTGTTATGGTAAATAATACTTATCCAACACTACATGAGAAATATCTGAATAAAGGCAATATAAACTGTTATACCAGTGAACCGTTTTAAGATATATGTAATGGTCATTCCCCCTCAATAGACTCTGAAAGGAGGATAATCTGTACAGGACTTAGATTTTGATTTTAGGGTCATCGCTCCCATGGGGGATTAGTAATAAATAAAGAGCTTTGACTTTGGACTTCTTTATAACTATCTGTTTGTACATCAAATTACACATACTTTTGTGTCATCACAATATGCTTACTTGTACCGTTGTTATGTGGATTGCTATATAGCCTCATGATTCTTCACATGTTACAAAATAATGATCCTTATTCGTTCAATGAAATTTCCAAAAACAGTAAGATTTCCGGTTATGCCTGAAAGTAGGTCTGAGACCAGCGAGCAATATGTCCATGTGACTGTGTTTAATTACATTATGGATGGGGTGAACAGAAAAGTTATGACTAGTAAGGTATATAAAAGTGAATGATTAAGTAGGAGAAAATCTGTTGCAATAGTCTATGCAATGTCTAATGTTTGCAGACAACATAATAGCCTTTAGTGGGTTGATATATTGATGAAATATTACAAAAAATTCAGAGAGGCTTTTAAGGTTTTTTTGAAAGAGTAAAAAGTTGGTGTAAGTAGGAGCATGAATAGCCTAAGGATATTATGGAATTATGAATTGGGAAGAGAAGGTAATAAATGTTTTTAAAATTGTTTAAATGGAAGAAGACCATTTCCATAGGTAATTACATGATTAATTTTGGTAGAGTGAGAAAGTATTGAAATTTTTCCTAATGATCCTGTTATAAGATTAGATAAAGCAGTTGGTGGTCAATCCTGGCCCCCAATTACACCCTCGAAAGAAGGTTTGAAGGATTCTTTTACTAAAACTGACTATTAACCTGGAAGGCTGTAACATTTAAAAGTTTAAAGATCATTCACAGTAGCAGAGGCAATGGATAGGATAATGTCGTCCAAGAGACTGATCATAAATGCATTTATATGGTCACCAATCAAGGCAGCTCTCCACCCAGGCTTGAACCAGGAAGGACCAGTCAATAACGGCTGATGACTCAACAGGTAGACATTTAGGGGAGCCCATTCCTAGCTCATAAGAATGGTGAGGTAGTATGCTCTGTAGAACTTTAAGTCTCGCGCAATACAACAGTAGAACTCTTGCCAACAAATTACGATATAGGGATGTTTCCAATAGGCTACCACAACCCTTTCAATACAAGAGAAAATTGCATAAATAAAAAATTTAAGCAGAGAGAGAGAGAGAGAGAGAGAGAGAGAGAGAGAGAGAGAGAGAGAGAGAGAGAGAGAGAGAGAGAGAGAGAGAGAGGGAGATATTAAGTTAGAATAAGTTCATAGTGAATCATATAATATTCCTCAAATAAATTATAGGAGATAGAAAATATATTGGAAAAGAATCATCAAAAGGATAAGATGAAATTAAATAGGAAGGAATAATAAATAAGTATAATTTATACGTTCACCTTTGAGAAAATAATGAAAAAAAAAAATTCGAAGATATTTTGAAGGCCGAAGAGGGAGGAATTAGTCATCACTTATTATTATTATTATTATTATTATTATTATTATTATTATTATTATTATTATTATTATTATTATTATTATCATTATTAGCTAAGCGACAACCCTAGCTGGAAAATCAGAATGCTATAAGCCCAAGGGCTCCAACAAGGAGAAGGAATAAAAAAGAAATTAGTAGAGGGTTGGGGAATGGACAAGGTAAAGCCAATAGGATAGAAATATTGATGATAGAAAGAATTTGCTCACAACATAAATTGATAAGAAAAATGTGAGTTAAAACTATAAGGAATTTGAACGGATGCAACATTGATGTGTAGATGTGTTGAAACATGGGTATGGTAGAATTCTTTTTAACAATAATCAATTATGAGCTTCAAAGAAAAAAATATATATTTACATTTGATATGAATACGTTTTATATCCTTAGAATTTCTACAATAGTGTCAATGTAGCAGAGCAGGAAAGCTCTTTCACATATTGCATCAAAAAGAAAGAAACATTTTCCTGTAGTGTACAGTATATTACATACAAAAATTTGATATCAAAATGTATAAACATACATTTTACTTTAGAAGTTCCGTTTCCCCTTTGTTCATGATGTTCAGTTGTGTTCTTAATACTTCTGTTCTCTCATTGAAAGCAAATAACGTGCATTATTTCCTGACTTTTGCTACGAGTGCTTGAAAAATAAAATTACATATCGAGAGTTACGCAGATAAAATTCCTGCTTGTGCTAATTATTTGTGACGAGTATACTGCATATGGTAATGAAAACAGTTTTCATCGTAATAAGCTTCAGCCAATGCATATTTGGCACTGAATGTTCAATCAAAACCTAATTAATAGTAAAGTTTTAGAAAAGTTTTTACTATATGCATAATCACTTTAATTTCTAATATTAATGTAATTGCCACATATGTATTATCAAAACTAAATTTCCCATGCAATGGAGTCTGGTCTTGCTATTTATTAATGCTAATAGCTTTCTTACGATACATTTAATCTTATTAAATGCCATATTTTCTAAGGTAATACCTGGCGCATTATGAAATTACCATCTGCTCTGGAGGAAATAATCAGTAATACATGTGTTCTTTTCTCTATTTTTCTTGAAAAGTTTTTGTCATCAATACTGAAATCGATAATGATAGATGCTTCTTTAGTTGGTCAATTCATGGTTAGCTAATTTAGGAGATCACGATGAGGATTACATGAGGAAAATATGCGAATGATATCTCATTATATAAGTTATTCATAAAGCTTAAAGAGATCTGAAGATTATTCCAGATTTTTCTTTAAGAAACCCTTTCTCTAATTCCATACAAATTAGAAGGTTTTATAAATATTCTGTAAGTTTACACATTCACCAATATGTCTTTGATATTTTTTGTTTCAATGAAAAATATTTTCCAATGAATCAAGTATAAAATTTCTATGAAAGCTAAAATTGTATCACCAAATGTCCAATGTAGAAGTCAATGTTAAACCAATTATATTTTAATTACATCATTTCGATACCACTGATTAGATTCCTGTCATTTCAACGAGGGGGTAAACGTTTTATCTCCTTTCAACTTAAAATAATTATTAAAAATGTTATCATGATGTATTTTTATAATCAGGATATTATAAACAATTAGTCCCCTTCATAAGATAAAAAGATTAAACAAAAACATTATCCTTCTTGTGTCTCCCCCTTCTCTGTATAATGGCTTTATAACAATGCTTTAAAAATGGCACTAACACTGCAATTACACAGAGTTGCCAGCAAAAAGTCTGTAAATTACGTAATTCAAGAAATTTCGAGTTACAAACGTGAATAATGGAAATTGATGCTATGGACCTTAGCTTCATCTGGTAAAGAATGGGGACACATTACGAAGCCTCTTTTTTCTGGATTTCACTAGTTGTAATCCTAATGACGGATATATGATCCTAATGGATAACACAACGAGAGAGAGAGAGAGAGAGAGAGAGAGAGAGAGAGAGAGAGAGAGAGAGAGAGAGAGAGAGAGAGAGAGAGAGAGAGAGAGAGGGGTGATTCCATCGTCTTTGGCAATTCAATGAAACATGAATTTTATCGTTATTCCAGAGGATTGTTTTTGTTGTTATCACTAATATCCTCATAAATTTTACCACCTTATTTTCAACAATACCCATTAATGATTAGTCGAAATGGATGTTATACTTAACTATTTTCCAGTGATATACAAGATGTTTCATCTGAGAACAGTAGATCTCTTCAGATGAAGAGGAATCATTTTAGAATAAAAAGTACTCCTGTGTTTTATTCTAAGTAATTAGATTCTATTGACAAGTTGTGCACTTGGCTTTCCATAGATTTGTTTGCGGACTTATGATGTCTGACATAAAGACGTAGAAATCTAGTTCCAATATTTTCAAATTATGTTCATATATTCGTTCGTATCGTTCCATGGTATCGAACACCAGATTTTAGATTCAATTCGATACATAATCCAATTAGCTTTTTCTGTTTCAATAGAGAAGATACCCTTTTTTATATTTTTCTTTTTTAGCTCCCCACCACAGTATCACTGATTTGATTACAAACAGGAATCCGATTTTCAATTTTCTATTTAATTTTTCTCTAAAATTCTCCGTATACAACTCTTGTATTTCAACTTACTAACTTCATTCTAGATAAATTTGGTTATATCTCTCACCATTATATAAAAAGAGGTTTCATTGAAATCATATATTTTTTCTCTTCATGTATGGCAAATTAAATGGATATTATTTTATTCACTAACATTTTCTTCCACAAGGTGTTTTCATACGCGCTTGTATTCTAATATACCGTATAGTAATATGCAATTCAATTCTTATTAACTAGCGTACGAGTACGTGCTTGTTTTAAGAGTACCTAGCTTCTTATAGATAAATACATGAAAATGACATGTTTTATGAATATCTGTATTTTCGTACGAACGAACAATGAATTATAATATCGAATCATGATGCGAGGCGCTAGAACAGAAAGAGTTACGAGCCATTATTATTATTATTATTATTATTATTATTATTATTATTATTATCATTATTATTACAAGCTAAGCTGTAACCCTAGTTGGAAAATCAAGATGCTATAAGCCTAAGTGCTCCAACAAGGAGGAAAGAGCCGAGTGAGGAAAGGAAATAAAATAAATAAATAAATAAATAAACTACAAGAGAAGAATAAACAATCAAAATATAATATTTAAAAAACAGTAACAACATTAAATCAGATCCTTCATATATTGGATATAAAAAAACTTTCAAAAAACAAGAGGGAGAGAAATAAAATAGAACAGCATGACCAAGTGTTCCCTTAAGCAAGAGAACTGTAAGGCTATGGTACAGAGGCTATGACACTACCCGAGACCACAGAACTTTGGCTTGATTTTGGAGTGTCCTTCTCCTCGAGGAGCTGCTTACGATAGCTGAAAAGTCTTATCTACTCTTACCCAGAGCAAAATAGCCTCTGAAGAAATTCAGTGCAGTAGTTAACCCTTTGAGCGAAGAAGAATTGTTTGGTAATCTCAGTGTTGTTAGGTGTATGAGGACAGAAGAGAATGTGGAAAGAATAGGCCAGACTATTCGGTATATGTGTAGGCAAAGACAAAATAAACCGTAACCAGAGATAGGGATCCAATTCTCAAGTGGTAATATGACAACGGGTGGCTGGTGACTTGGCTAACCTTCTACCTACAAAATGGAAAGAAGAATTTCGTATTTCAAAATGATTTCGAGAAATTAATAAATATCATCGATATAAATATTTAAAAGTTATTTGGCTACAATAGGAAAATAGGCAGTTTTCTTTACCTATTCAGACAACATAATGACACCCTCACACACAAAAACATATACGCTAACAACTTAATACACATACGTGTTAGTGAATATATATATATATATATATATATATATATATATATATATATATATATATATATATATATATATATATATATATATTAGTATACGCAACCGGTCAAAAATGTGGGCTGTATATGTAGATAGATATGCACAAACACGCACACCGCACGTGCTTATTATACAAGGGAAATGTATATATAGTCATCTATTTATACACATACGTATTCATACGCACTCACACACACACACATATATATATATATATATATATATATATATATATATATATATATATATATATATATATATATATATTGGAATAAAGGAGAATGGGAAAGGTTCCAAGAACCGTTAGTAAGCATTCGCATCGTGATACTGTACACCAGAAACTGCCTATGTGTACTACTTGTATCTAATTACCTTTATGGGATAATATTTGAACTCTGTAATTTATCCCTTCATCCAGTTAAGCTTCGTAAAGTATTATATTTATGCATTTAAACGC
>NC_090741.1:7327590-7337590 GCF_036898095.1 Palaemon carinicauda | reverse complement strand
CTCTTAATGCATCTTTCAGCTGTGCTCTTAACACTTGGTTTGTCACTATTGCGAACTGGAGAGAGTTCTGAACTTCTCCCTGTTAGCGTCTTGGAATCCTGACTGATTACCATAGTCTCTTGACTGATCCTGCGATCTCCTTTTACATTCCCAAGAGAAAGGAGAGTTGGTGTGACCACAGGTTTCAATGTTTTTTTAGCCATTGAAGCCTTTGAGCTGGAGAGAATTGAAACTTCTTGAAGCTTATCTTACATCCCCGATGTTCCGGGAACCGGGTAACTTCCTTGGATGCTCATAGACCAGCCCCTTCGGGTGCTGCCCACCCCAGTCTTTCGTCCAGGTACATTGTTGCCTGAACCATTTCTAGGCTTGGTTTTTGCGTGACTGTATCCGCTAATCTCCTGAAGATGTTTAGGACTATGTTTAGTCCGACAAGTATCTTTCCTAGGACATACGCTATCCTTTGTAACTTGAGTCCTAGGTAGGAGGGGAGGGGGTGACTGACTGGAAGTTGTCAATGGACATCTTTTAGGTCTGACAAGACTGCGAACACCCCTTCTTGAAATAAGGTCCTTATGTTCAGAAGGATGAACATTCTGAACTTGCTGTTTTATTTGAACTTGTTGAATTGGCGACAAGTCCAGAATGAATCTGAGTTTTCTTGAGTCCTTCTCGTGAACACCAAACAGCCTTCCCTGGAATTCGAGTGTAGGAAGAGTTGAGGAAATGAGGGTGGAGGCATGTCTACTTCCCATCCTATTCCCATCTTGATTAGGCCTTGGACCCAAGGATCAAAGGTCCAGCGATCCTGAAGGAACCTCCCTCATACCAGAAGCGTCTTTTTGTTTCGCTTGATCAGAAGGTCTACATATTCGACCGCTTGCCTGTGGCACCGCGGTCATTGTGACTGTGGGATGTTGTTTAACAACCCGAGGAAAATTACTAGACTTTTCCGCCTTCCTTTTAGGTTGGGCACCCGCAACCACGGAAGACTTTCTCCTTGAAAGGATACCCCATTTTTGGAGAAGCCCTATATTCTCCGTGGTGGCCTCCTTAATCATCTTTCTAACTATCTCATTTGGAAAGAGGTCTCTACCCCAGATGTTGGAAGATATCATCTTCCTGGTTTCGTGTTTCACTGTCACGGCAGCGAACACAAACTCTCTACAGGCTCTTTCTAGCCTTCATAAAGGCATAAAGGTCTTTTACTAAGGTGGCAATATGCAGTTCTGTTGGGATAGGGAAGGTGCAAGTCTCTCCTTTGTCTCTTGTTTCTTTATACAAAAGAAACTCAGATAGTTTAGGGAGATTCTCACTGAACTGTCGACTAGCGACATCCGCGTCTAGTCTTGCTATTGAAAAGGTTGAGTGGACTTCCTCCCAATCCTTCTCCTACCTGGGAAAGGCTAGTGACAGAGGCTTGCACTCCTTGAGCGCAGGACAAGGTCTACCTGCCTCCACTGCCTTAGCAACAGATTTAAAGGCCTTCCACATAAAGGGGAAGGATATTGAAGCAGGAGCAAGAAAGGAAGTGTGTCTGTTACCTAGTGCGAATACTTTCGACACCGAGTAACCAGCCTTTCGCAGGCTACTTGACAAGATAGCCTGTGCCTTATCATGATAGAGAACCTCCTTCAGTTCCGTATCTTTTCTTGACGTTGGTTCATGTCTCAGTCAAATGAAGCAATTAGGGAGAGCGTCAAAGCTTGACCAAAATTGGATTTTGTCCAAAGAAACAGCACCCATCTTCTCCGAGATATACGCTTGCCGTTTAAAATCGGCATAAGCTCCGTAAACCTCCAGGGATTGGTTTTGGAGCATGTCGGAAGGTCTTGGTCTCTGGGTCGTTTGTATGACCCCTTTTTGTCTTGTTTGCGAAGGTTTCCTGTTAGACCTTTCATTTGGGCCTTTAATTGGTCCATTCCATCTAATAGAGGTGTAGGGGATGAAGATGTCGATGTTAATGGCTCTAGAGCCGGCACAGACAGAAATAATTCCGACATGACATTATCCCCCTCTTCCCGTGGGGGCTTCCTGCCCTCTGTCCCAAAGGCTATCTGGCCGCAAGGAGGTGTGAATCATGCCTGGGGCACCACTATTTCCTTACTTGCTTTCAGGAGGTTAGGCATCCTATCATTAGGTAGGTATGGTCCCGGAGATATCTTCTAGAAGCCTCTCACACAGTTGCGTAGTTTGTTACGAGCTGCATCCCTAGACTCTATCTACTTGGGATTCTCGAAACACTCGGACATTAAGGTCCGACATACATTGCAAACTTGCGGGTCCCAATAATGCAGGGATTCAGAAATAATATTGCAGGGGGCATGAAACCTGCATGTATTATGACCATAAAAACACTTACTCTTGATATTGCAGAACACTGCAACACATGTCATCTGGGGTTCCTCCTGTAAAGAAAGGAAAGCAGAATGAGTATGCAATTGATTATCTCACTAATAACCAATATGTGAAAGTCATCTTTTAACAAAATAGCTTAGGATAGTAAGCTAGAAAGGGATAGTGGGAGACACATACTTGTGTATCCCCTGCAAGCAAATGCTGTTACCTCCCCTCAGTATTAACTATAAGGAGATTCTTCTATTAAGGGAACTCCAGCTAAAGGGTTCTAACCCCTAGCGGTAGAGAAGTGTACAAGTCCCTGCCCCTTTTTATTCTTAACACTGTGGGGTAAGGATGACTGATTTCTAATCAGAGTATTGAAGGAATTCTATTAATTCAATATAGGATCGGTCCCAGCAGTAGCCCGCACAAGGGTACCCAAGATGTGTTAGAAATAACTACTGTACAATCATACTATAGTTTTCTGTTTGCAGTATATACTATACTGCAAATTACTGGCTACTGTATAATTATATAATATAATTCTGCCAGTGTGCTGCCGTTGTGGCAAGCATCTGACGGCACGGTCCAGCTGGCACGACGCTGACTGGACTAGGAAATATAAAAGGCATATATTTGTGTATCCTACCCAGCCCATCTGCTGTGACCTCCCTTACAATATCAAATCATAGAGTTTCCTGAAATGTAATACCGTCAGCCCTCTAAAATATTTAATGTTATAGGGTAATATGAAAACTTATTTTTAATCAGAATATTAAAGAAATTCTATTCTTTCAGTATAGGATTGGTCTCAGCAAACACCCGGGCAAGGATACCCAAGATATATGGGAAAATAACTACTAGTATAATATATACAATAGTTATTCTATCTGCAGTATATCCTATACTGCAAATATACTGACTACCTGTATAAACATATACTGTAATTCAGCCGGCATATAGCCGGCATTGCTAGTCCCTGCCGGCACAGCCAGAATACTAGCTAAAAAAGAGAGAGAGACAACATGGAGTAAAGGCTGCCTTATTACTATGTATGTATACATTAATTAAGGATGTAAAAGTCTAATTTACTGCCTTTCTCCAGAAAGAAGGTGCAAATGGAAGGGGAGAATGTAACATTCAGGCTTTCATCCAGTCACAAGTACCACCGCCGGCAAGGTCCAGCCAGCATGTAGCCGGCAGGCTAGCCTCCGGCAGCACCAGTACAGTCGGCGTACTGCCTGCTGAGTTAGCACCTATCTGTGCCGGTCTGGCCGGCCTACCTCCGACCAGGCTAATACCCCGGCAATAGAACTTGTGACCAGCAGTCCAAGGGAGGACTGGAGAACCTTGGTAACAGAAGGGACTTCCCACTTACAGCCATCATGGTTGCCAGCAGCCACCAGCCGCCGTCAGCCGTCATGGCTGCTGACAGATGACATGGCTACCAGCAGCTTGCATAGCCGCCAGCAGCCGTCATAGCCGCCGACAGTTTATATAACACATAGTCGCCGGCAGCCAACATGGCCGCCGGCAGTTGTCATGGCTGCCGGCAGCTGGCATAGCCGCAGGCAGCCAGACAACAGGTGCAGAGAAGGAGTCTGGCTGGTCCCCACAACCCACCAGCAACAGTGAGGTTGCAGGACGATGGCTCAAAGAAAGTTAATGGCTCGGCCATCATAAAAGAACAGAGGGGGAGGGAAAAGGGACCAGTATGAGGTGTGGAAGGAGCCGTCAAGTTGCCGGTCCTACACACCCATCCTAGGCAGCAGGAGAATCTTCTATTCTCCAACATACGGTCTGCCAATACAGTTAAGGGGACGGCAGCAGTGCCGCCTCCTCTCAACAAGGGAGAAACAGACTTCCAATGCCGGCACCATCATAGGCCTCAGAAGAATAACTACTCTTCAGCCTAGGGTCTGCGAGCACAGGACTAGTCTACTAGGCCACAGGGAGAAGATGGCGGCATCATACAACCACTACAGGTGTGGCATAGGGAGGGCTAGCCTCCTATGTCGGCAGCCTAGCCGGCAGGGGAATGAAAAATCACCCTGCCGGCCAACTGTCGGTACAAGACTAAATACTCTGAGGTTCTGACCGAATCCCAAAACCTACCATCTGCGGTTAAGGGACGAGACAGAAAACACTAGGCTAGTCATGCCTGAATGAAAACTCGGGCACGACCCACTAGGGTTGTAGCCTTAGGCTACACTCAGAGGGAAGAGAGATTACCTTTAAATCTCTACTAGAGACGAGTATCGGTTATAATTTATAATAATTCTAGGAGATATCAATCTCTGACGAATTAATAAACGAATATACGAGGATGACCGGGGAAATGTTGAAAGTATACTATATGGCCTAGGTTAGGTTACCTAGGCAAAAACGAAATCTCAGTTAGGCTACCTAAATCATCGAAACTCTGAAACATATGATCGACATAGAAAAAGGAAAATTATGCAAATAAATATTTTTACAAGTATAAATTGCCTAAGAAGCTTTCATAATTAAATTATTAATGCTATTTTAACCGGGAATGTCGTTCTACTAACTAAATAACACATGCCTAACGAACGAAAGTGCCCATGGCGCCTCCGGTAACAGGCCTAGCTCCTAATCACCATAAATTACTCTAATTTCACTGTGAAACAGGAGCTAAATTACACACATTGTAAAGAATCAATACTCAACTTTCCAGAGGCGAAAGAAGCTGGAGATTGCATAATAATTCTTGAAAAACGATCGAAAATGTCAGATCAACAGGGAACACCACCGTGCGAAATCGCTATAGAATTAGGAATGTCCGTCATATTGAATATGGCGCTGTTGGGATACTCAGTAGTAGTATGGGAACTAGGGTAACCTTGATACGGCTCCCCTTCTAATTCTGCCACTTTCCCCCTCGAAGCGTAAACGCTATTCGGGGTGCAGATTGCTATGTGGCGTGTCAAGAATACGTCCCCTGATATTATGCGATATCCTTGAGATAAATTTAAGGATATTCGCGCCAGGATTTAGAATTCTGGAGACCTAAAGGTAATTTCTCTGGGAATATCACTGTCATCAAATATCCCTAAGAAGCTACTCTAAGGAACCTTCCATCAGGACGACATGGCTTGAGCTCACAAAAGCCGTATATGTACCGAAAATAAAGATGAAAATGTTTTGCAGCGATGTAGCAAATTTTATAGATAAATAGAGTAACATAACTTATCCAATTATTTTTAGAAAATTAGTTTTTTCTTAGTTCGAAATAAATTAATACTTTTCTTTTGAAAAAAATCACTGTAACCCAAGTCATAAAGATGTTTATATGGTAAGATAAGATAAACAGGAGCTCTAAACTATATATTCCTTGTAACATTATGAAAAGGATTCTTATAAAGAATATGAGTAACTTAAGTATTTCGCCAGGGCTATCCCTGGGTTCTCCACTTTTAATTCTTCATATTAACCCTCTTGATGTTGGATAAATAAAAAATGTCTCCCGTATGCCGACAGAAATATCCTTTCATCTCAGGAATCCCGGAATAACCATTCTCGGTAGATATACCAGACTTGATTTATCTTTTTTTTTTCTCTCTCTCTATTCGGTGATATGATTTTAGTAAAATGCAATGAACTGGTTTTTCTGTTTCGTATATTATAGTATTTCTAGAGAAAAAAAAATATATTTAGAAATAGGTTTGTTTTTGGTTATTTATACGAAAGTTTAGTAAGTGAACCACCATCACCAGCAACAGTTTTAGCAGTATTTGGCTGGAAAACCTTATCAACAGGCCTGGAACAAACACTGGAATTTTCAGGCTTCCTGCAAAAAAAAAATGAGGTCATTCACAGTTTTACCTCTACTGGTAGGACACTATAGAGAGACCAGTAGAGTTACAAGAGCCACAGTTTTAGCTTCTTTCCTTTTCAACTTAAAACATTTGGACACCATGTGACCTGGTTTCATACAATAACTACATATTACAGACCTGGTACTAATTGAATTACTATTCAAACTGCTGCTTTGAAACTTAATATGTGAATGCGAACCAGACCTTTGATCTGTTACATCTGTACTAGTGTTTTTATCCATCTCTCTATAGTCTTTTGACCTATTAAACCTTTTATCATAAGACCTCAACCCTTTGTGAGCCAGTACATAATCATCAGCATATACAGCTGTTTCACGTAGGGTATATTCCTTTCATTCATTTAAAGAGACCTTTTTAAACTGTGCAATTATTATAATTTTCCTTAATCTTTTAAAGTCATCCCTACACTCTGCTACTTTACACCATTTATCAAACTAATCTGATTGTTCCCTACAAAATTTTACAAACGTCTGCTTATCTTGTTTAGTCCATCTCCTAAACTTCCTCCCATAAGGTTCGGGAGTTAGTCCTGTAAAATAGCATTTTTCAAGAATTCATAACCATCAACTCTATCCACAGGAATGGAAGCATATACCTTTTGTGCCCTGTCACACAATACTCATGACAACATACATGCCCAATTTTATGTCGACCATTTACATTTTTTTTTTAACTTTTCTCTCAAAACAGACAAAATATTCATCAAAACTCTTTCCATTAAAAGGAGGCACAACTCTATCTTCGTTAGAAATATCTGATCTTGATTTATCTGTATCATTAGAATTATACTGCTTAATTTTTCCAAGTTCTAACTCTTATTGAATATATATTTCCTGCATCTTTATCTGAGCCTGAGGTTCCCTATCTTTATCTCTCTGTTGAGCTTCTAACGCCAACTTTTTTTTTTCTTGAACGAGCTTCTATTCTAAGTCTTTAAATTTCTATAGCTGATGAACCTCAAACCATTGATTCACTATCAATTTTATCTCAAACATCTCGAGGTAAACATATCGCCTTCAATCAAATATTGAACTAACAGGTTCAATATCCACTTCCCTAATTGAATTATTAACATTAAGCTCAAGATGTTTACCTACATCCACCAAATGAGATTTCTTGAGTTTGTTTGATTACTCAATTTGTGGATCCTCAAAAAAAAAAAAAAAAAGAAAAAAAAATGTAAAAAAACTCAGATGCATTAAACTTTGACACGTCTGCTGGCAATTTCATACAAATGCCAAAAGTTTAATTTACGAGCAATCCAAATTTCAGATATGATAACAATTCAGTCTCCTGGACAAAGCCCCCAATTCTCTTACGTTCGGCTATACACAACGTATATTATACGTAAAATCTACTTTCTATGACTTATTCCCTTAACAAATGATTGAATAAAACATGCAAAACTGTAACAGCGAAAGAAAATAATAACCAGCAAACAATATCAATAATCTTATTTACGACAACTTAAGTACTTACAATATTTTACACTGTTCACAGAATACTCACATCGCCCCAAAACGATAACAATTTTCAAACGGATTTACGGATATCTAGGTCTTGGTTGTATACGTTTATCTGCAGCTAGAGACGGATAACAACAAAACACAACTACTAATATTGAAGGATTTTTCAGGACAGTTTCAGATATAAAGGATGATAAACAAGCACACAGCCTCTGGTGATATTTTGATCTTCCATAAAATCCTTCGGATCTTCAACATACCATTATCGTTGCAAATTATGTGAAAAATTCCAGGCCACAGCAGTGTAAGAGAAAAAATTTCTCTACAGCACACAGAGTAGTTTTTGTTCACTAAGAACAAACGTGTCAAGTCTACCCCAGTGCGACGACACGTCCTCTTTTCTATGTCAGCGACCCACTCTCTCGAACGTCTTTGTAAACAGGGCTAACTACTATCGACGTGGTAGTAACGAGAAATATCCGCAAACTGTTGTTCTAGAATACAACGTCGTTTTTGAATTATAAGGTTTTTAATTTTACATTGATATCTAATAAATAAAAATAACTTTCATATCAGGTCATATAATATGATATACATAAATTTAATGTACATATAACAACCATGTAATAGGTACGAAGTTGGTTTGCCTATTATGGGCATTTATAATGACATGACTATGCGGCTTTCATTCGAATGCAGAAAATTTATATAGATGAAACATGAACTAAGCAGAGACATTATTTCTAACGGTACATATGATATTTTTTTTTTACCCTTGTAGGAACTTGCTATTCTAACAAGTTATAATATTCTCAAGGCTTTGGATTTAATATTACGTAACTATTTACCATGGTGTATTTCACTTGGCTTTCTCATATTTAACCTTTCCAAACCTTTCCTGTTTTATTTTTCTTATTTCGATTTCAATCTTCATCCTCACACTTAATATTCTCTCTGAGTATTCTCTCCATCCTATTACTAGAAACCTTTCATTAATATACTTCTGACGAGTCCGCTTCAAAGAAGGTCTGACGCCAAACAGGAATGCCATATGATATTCTGTGAATTTGTACCCGGAGTGAAAGTTTAATTTGCAAAGTGCAGTTCGGTGTTGACACCTTAAATAACATAAAACGAATTATCTGAATACGACAGAACACACTACCTATGACATGTATATTTCATATACATTTAGTATGGAGGGGAAAAGTTTATTGTAGGAATCTACACGTTATTATATAAAAATTAGTGTATTTAATCAATTTAAAACAAACAAACAAACAAATGAACTATATATAATTCTGCGATAAGTTTTTCATTTCAAAACAATTGATTTATTTCTATGATGGTTCATTAGAATGATATATATATATATATATATATGTATATATATATGTATATATATATATATGTATATATATGCATATTTATATATATATATATATATATATAAAGCGTAATCTAAAAAAACCACTTATACACATACTATATATATATATATATATATATTTTATATATATATATGTATATATATATATATATGTATATATATATATATATGTATATATATGCATATATATATATATATATATATAAAGCGTAATCTAAAAAAAAACACTTATACTCATACTATATATATATATATATATACATGCAAATATATATATATATATATATATATATGTGTGTGTGTGTGTGTGTATGTATGCGTGTATGTCTTTGTGTTTATGTGTATGTGCTTGGATGTGCGAGTGCGCGTTTTTGTGTGTACTTGGTTCTAGTAAATTCTCTTTGAAAATTAAATATCTGATAATAAGTTTTATCGATATTTAGAAAAAAAAGATAGAATGAATTTGTCAAGTATTTAATACGAAATTTCTTTAGTTCATATTCTTTTAGCGGAAACATGTACCGCTTTCGAGAAAAAAAAAATTTAATTTATGAAGTACTCTCCAAAAGAGGGGGTTTCTACAAAATTCATGGAAGCGCACACCTGATGGAATTTAAAATAACTTTTGAGCCATTAGTTCAAGGCCCCACTTGGCTTCCAAGAAGGTATAAAAAAACTAATGCTTTTTATATCTCTCTATATGATAGTGTTTCATTCGGTAGTCATTAATGAGAAAATTCCTTAGCATTTTCATTTCCATTCAGAACAATTAGCGTTATAATAATCTGGTATCCTGGATAACCAATATGTAGGGGATACAGGATAACTTGCCCTAGTTGTTCATATTGCCTGATATCTGGGAAAATGGGAACAGGATTCGTTGAACAAATTGTAATATAATTTAAATGGACAGTATCATTATGGGAATGGCCCTATTTTTCCAG
>NC_090741.1:7285090-7325090 GCF_036898095.1 Palaemon carinicauda | reverse complement strand
GGTTTGGAATTTTCGTGAAAAACCTATTGATAGGATGTTATATTTTTTTTCTTTCGGGGACAAAGGGTGGGCGGAGCTGTGGAGGATTAATTTTTGTTTTATTTCTATTTTTTGTTTGCCAAATCGAGAGAGAGAGAGAGAGAGAGAGAGAGGTAGTTAGTGTATTGATTGTTTGTTGCGAGGAAGACTGTTGGTTTAAATGAGATTGTTTGTTTATGTTTTAGTTAGGTTACGGCAGTGGTGAATGTCTTGGGTGAATGCTTATTTTGATTTTGACTGCAGCTAGAGGCTGGTGTGAATGCTGGACTATTATCATTATTCTTTATTACCAGCGTAGAAGTGTTTATTTATCTAAAAAGTAAGTACAGTTTTGTTTATCTTTGCTTGTTGTGATTGTGAATGATAGGAACAATTTATTATTTATCATTGATTATAGTGAGATAGTTCAGTTAGCTAGGAGTGTTCGTAAGTGTTTTTATTTTTTTATTTTGGCAGGCCGTGATTCCTCCTTTGGAGAATTTATTACGAATGCGGATATATAGTTGCTGACCTGGCCTGGAATTGATTAGATTTAGACTGCCCTTTGGATTGCTAAACAGTTGATGACCTGGCTTGTGTATTACGATTACGATTACGGATGATGATGATGATGATGATGATACCGTCCATTGAAATTTGTCAGTGTGTTTCGGTGGCTACAGAGTTGTGGTTGGGCTATGAAAGGACTGTTGGCCCTCGCGTGGACAAAGAGGTCCACACACAAACACATATACATATTTTGGTGTTGGTGTACGGTGTAATTTAAGTTTGTTGGTTTTTTTTTTGTGTTTATTTAAATGGTCTTTTTTGTATGTTTAGTGTTTAAGTTTTGTTAGTGCCTTATTGATCTTGAGGGTTTAATTGAGTGTGGAAGGGTTTTTGGTGTTAACTATTCTAGTTTGTAAGAAATATATTATTAAGGTTATGTTTTGTTTCAATTTTCCTTCTGTCCAAGAGTCCAGTTGATAAAGTAAGGGGAAAGTTTGTGTTGTGGGACAATTGTATGGTAGAGTGATTCAAGGGTGTGGGGGTTGTTTTGCAACATCCCGCCACAGAGCTAGCTGACTGAGAGAGCCGTCTGGCGGTGCGTCAGTGCACGTTCGAGAGAGTAATACTTGGTAACTCTGACATCTTAGGCCAAACCTCCACGCTTCCAAAGCTATTTGGAACATTCTAGAAGTAGCTAAGTTTCATATGTATAGTGACCCCATGTGTGCATAGAGAGATAAAGAGTACCAGCCTTAAGTCATCGCCATATTGTTTTAAAGTTTTCAGTACCTATTGTGTGTCCTCTCGAAACTGATTCTGTGCCCACGCATATATCGTGTGTAGTGAGTACTTATAGAAGTTATCTTAATGTTTTTGTCAACGGCCCCGTAGGAAAGTGATAGATTCTTGTATTGTGATCTGGTTATTTATTTTCATTAAGTGTCAGACTTGAATATTTTATTCAGATTTAACTTCAAGTGAAACAAGTGATTGTATAGTTTTCATAAGTATTTCTTTTGTCCTAGTTAAGGTTATTCAGATTTAATATTCAAAGTCAAGACATTATATAATTTTCTGATCGTAACACTTTTGTCTTAGTCTGAGTTTTAATCAGACCTAATATTTCGAGTTATAATTTGTATATAGTATATTTATTTTTTCAAAGAGTGTATTATTCTAATCACCTTTGTTTGAAATAGTATTTGCTCGTATCCTGTTAATGAACCATAGTAAGTTTATTCGTAATAACAGTTATCCAGTTTAGTATTGAGTGTACTTAAGAGACCTTTGGATATTGTCTTTTACATATTGCTGTCTGGGAGTTATTTAACTGTCTCAGAGTTCGTGTATTAATATTTCAAAGTGTATCAAGTTTAATGTAAAAGCAAACAAGTGAGTTTGGAATTCGAGAAGCTGATTAACTTACCAGTCGTAATATACATAATATTATATGTTTGGTTCGCAGCCACAAGCCATAGTATAATAATAATAATAATAATATATATGTATATATATATATATATATATATGTATATATATAGTATATATATATGTATATATATCTATATATATACATATATATATATATATATAAATATATATGTATATATATATATATATATATATATGTATACATATATATGTATACATATATATGTATATATATATGTATACATATATATACATATATATATATATATATATACATATATACATATATATATATATATATATATATATATGTATAATATTAATCACATGGATGGAAATAAAAGAGGTAGGTAGCAAGAACTCTGGTGTTATTCCGATACAATTTCCCGGTACATTTACCTTCATTAACTCTGTTAGACTTCACGGTATGTTAAGATGTCTGACAGCTGTACATAGCAGCAGGTAACACTGTGTTTAGTAAAAGAAAAACGATGCTATTGCTGAACGTGTAAACACAGGATCAAATTGATTTATGTTAACTTTACAAAGTGTTATACAGCGGAATATTATTATTTGCTTATGTGCACTTTGTAAAATTAATAAAAAAAAAAAAGCTATAATCACAATAAATGTTTCCACCATAGCTCTCATAGATGTATGAGACTATTGATATGCTAAGCAAATAATTAATTCTGTGAATCAAGCAGCATGTAATTTATCCAAGCACCTAATAGATAAATAGCCTCAATACTTTAGTTAAAACCGTCTCATAATAAAAAAAGAAATATGTAGACTTAACTAACATAGGGAGTAAGGTACATATTATCAATTGAACTTACAATTTTATAACAATATCGTAATAGAATTAATTATACTATGTATGAAGAATTATACATTGAAATTTAATGTGAAATCTACACAAATAAAAAATAATTTCAGTGTTAATGTAGCATTTTAAAGTAATCACAGAATGGAAATAACTCTCATAAAGATTTACCCTGTCAGAACCAAAAGATCTTTATTTCAAGTCCCATGTAATTTATCTCAGTAGTTTCATATCGTCCAAACAATTCAATTAAGTTCTGAGAATTGAACAGCTTACGAAAAGATATGCTTAAGGAACCAATGAGATGTTTGTCCATGTTAGAGATCAAAATCACACTATTTATTTGTCCTGTTCAAAGAGATTGGTTCATTCTAATAACTTATTGAAAAGCAACATAATAGAATTCAGTTTTATAGAAGACATTTTCGGTAATAATTAATGTATAGGCAATAGAATGTACAAACTCTACCAGTTCATGTGCAGAGATCAGAGAGCTTCATAGATTTTAGTTTCTTAAAGCAGACTTGACTTTAGTTAACATCTGATTTCTAGCTTAAGAATTGTGCACCTCATTTTGTAAATGACTGTTATATTGATCTTTCAGAGCTATGCTAGCATGCATATGTATGTGTGTATAATTGTTTGCTATATATATGCGAATATGATTTGCTTTTATTTATGTATAGGTTTTTAAATGCATATTTCTCCTTTCCTAAGGTTAACTCTACATTAAGGTGTCAGTTGCCTACTGCACCCTATCTAACGCCTTCTATCAGAGGTATCCTCTTCCATCAAACCTCTTCTCTCCATATCATCCTTCATCTTATCTCGCCATCTAATTCTCTGCCTCCCTCTTGATCTTTTACCCCTAACAGGTTCCTCCCAAGTCATCCTCACCCCCTCCCCACCATCTATGCTAAACACATGCACACACCATCTCAGTCGTGACATTCATATCCTCTCAGTAATCTTTTACTATGACTACAATTTTTCATATCCTATAATTTTCAAATATTTCATGCAGTTATATTCCCATATTCATTCTCAGCATACTAATTTCTTATGCATATATCGAGTACTTGAGGAAAAAAATTATAATTACATCCAAAATAGTCATTAGTGAAGCTTATAATCATTATCAAAATAGAAGGCAAATAATAATACAAACTGTTACGAGGAAAAATTTACATCACTTTTCAAGAAAGAGTATAATATTGAAAGAAGAATTAAAGTAGCAGGTTTTCTTATCACTATCCTGTTGCTGGAATTACTGAGAGGCGATTTAAAAAAGTTGAGCAAAGCCCCAGTTAGGTGATAACTGAGAGGAGAGGTGAATGCAACTAAACTTTATTAAACAGACATGGAGCTTAAATACCATAACTTGCAAGCAAGAATGTCACAAAAATTCAAACACAATTTAACATGATCTATCAGATTTATACAGGCTGATTTATTAACAGTGCAGGGAAGAGTGAGGGATAAGATAAAAAGCAAAACCATTACAGTGTACTAGCATGCATGAAACACGTGCGGTATATGGCTCACTCCCTAAAAATTATATACATGGGACATAGGGTGCCCTGCTCTTGAGATGTGTACTGTAGACGGGTCATCTGGCAGGAGGTATGCAGGTTTTAGGCAATCAATGGAGACCCAGTCTTCTTTGCCATAAATGCTGATGAAGATAGGCTTCAATGTACTATGGATAACGAGGAAAGGGCCCGTGTAAAGGTTCATTAGCAGTGGCTTGCTAGTGTTGTTACGCAGGAAAACGTACTTTTCTGAGTGGAGATCTGTCAGTATGTGTTGCTTAGCTGGGGGCTTGTGAGTCTGGCGGCATGGAGTGAATTTTCCCACAGCGTGACGTAGCCGCTACAGATAGTCGAAAGAGGCTGCAGACGGAAAAAAATCGGCAGGGACTTCCATTTCAGACATCCAGGGCTTCTTTAGGAGTGATCCTTAGTTCCACGAGGACCCAGTGAAGCTAGGTAAACCAGTTGGAGTTGTTGCAGTGGTACATCAAAGCTGCTTTGAGGGTGCGATGAAAATATTCAACCATTCTGTTGGCAGCAGGATTGTAGGCAGTTGTCTGATGTTGGGTGATTTGTAGGAGATTTTCTAGTGATGTCTAAAATTGAGAGGCGAATTGGGTACCCTTGTCGGAAGTAGTATGCTCAGAGATACCAAATCCTGCTATCCATCCTGAGAGTAAGGTAGATGCATGAGGCAGATGTTGCAGTTTCCATGGGAATGGCTTCAGGCCAACAAGTGAAGAGGTCGATGACAGTAAACAGGTAATAATGTCCTTGTGATGTAGGAAGGGGACCTAATATATCGACGTGAATGTGTGCAAAATGACAGTGAGGTTGAGGAAAGGTGTCCACTCCTGAATCTATGCGTCGATGTACTTTTGAAGTTTGGCATGAAGTACACTCGCGGATCGAATCCCTAGCATTTTTAATAATACCGTGCCAAATGAACTTCGTCTTCAGTAGTCGTGCAATAGATCGGTGCGAGGGATGTGAAAGGCCATGAATGAAATCAAGCACCTGTCGGCGCATGGGAGCTGGTATCCCCAGTCTAGGTCTGCTAGTGCTGATGTCACAGAGGAGGGTGGGGTTAGAGTTATCGAGGGGGATGTCTTCCCAACAGAGGCATGTGCAGGATGTCCTTCACGCTTGGTACCCTAGATCTTTTCATTGGGCTTCTGCCAAGGAGTTGTAATCCAATCCCAGGGGAATGGTGGCAAATGGGTTTCTTGAAAAGGTACCAACTACGGGATTTATTTTTCCTGGGATGTGCTGAAGGGTGCAATTGTATTCAGCAACGGCGAGAGATAATGGCGTTGACGGGTGGCCCAGTTATTGGACTGTCAAGTGAAGGTGTTCACCAGAGGCATCTGGTCTGTACGAGTGATGAAAGACATACCTTCCAAGAAGTAGCAAAAGAGACAGATGGCCAAGTGAACTGACAGCAATTTGCAGTCGAAGATGAAGTAGCAGGATTCTGCCTAGGACAGTTTTTACTAGAGAAGGCCAATGGGCGGGGCAGGCCATTGACCACCTGCTTGAGTACTGCACCAGTAGCAATGTCGGCGGCATTGGTGGAAAGAGGGAGAGTTGCATGTGGTACGGGAAAAGTGAGAGGGGCAGCAGTTGATAGGGCATTCATTGTTATGCTGATGGCCGCTTTTTGATGATAACTCCAATTCAGGTCATTTGGCTTGCCCTTGAGGAAGGCGTAGAGGGGGTCAAGAGTGGCGGTGATTTCTGGCAGGAAACGGTGATAATAGTTGATCATGCCCAAGAATTCTTGCAGTGCTTTAACAGTTGATGGGTTTGTGGGAAGCTCTGAACGGATGCTACCTTCTCAGGGAGGGAATAGATTCATTCAGGAGTGGTGGGGTGCCCTAAGAACAATACTTTGTTGGTGTCTTATGGTACTGGACTACAAGGCTGTTCTGTTGTAGGCGAATGAGCACGATACGTAGATGACGGAGGAGTTCCTCTTTGGATGAAGAGATCACAAGTATGTACGGTAGTCCACATAACATACACAGAATTGGAGGTCCCCTAGGATGTCATCCATGTGGCGTTGAAAAGTGGCTCCAGCATTATGATGGGCAAAAACAGGAGTAATTGAAGGTGTATGTACCGAAGAGGGTGGTGATGGCGGTCTTGAGGATGTCTTCTGGGTTCATGGGTACCTGATAATACCCCTTCAGGAGGTTGAGCATGAAGAAAACCTTTGCTCTGTGCAAGTAGGAGGTCACGTTGGCGAAGTTTGGGAGGAGAGACATCTTTCTTCAGGATGATGTGTAAGGGTGACGACCATGGACTGGAGGCCTTTTGTTAAAGGCCCATTTATTCCATTTAGGTAAACACTGGAGACCTCATCGTCTCGATATAGTGATAAATACCGTGTTTAGTGGGAACCGTGGGTGTTTGACAAAGTTCTGGAGGGAAAACTTCCGAGTACGATGTGGGGAGGTGGGTGTAGGCATCTATGGGTGTGCTGGTGTGGAATGGGAGATTGGATGGGACGGGTTGGAGAGGTGTTGAAGAGTATGAATATAAATTGACTAACTGTCGCTGTGCGACATAAACCAGGATGTGGAAATGTGAGAGGAAATCAGCACCGAGGATTGGCAATATGACGTCAGCAACAAGCAAGTTCTGATTATATTTAGCACTTACAAACAATAATCTGAGGGTTTCATAACCGTGGATTGTTTGCAGCAACCAGTTGGATGTTGGTAGACTTAGACAGACGATGTCGTGTCCTGGAGAATGGCCTTGGCAGAAGATAATGGCAAGCACCCTTTTCTACTAAAAACTGCATGTCAGTTCTTGCATCATGTAAAAAGAAAAGATTAGTGACAAGGTAGGCGGCCACCGCAAGCTATGGGCTACTCACAACCATTTTCACATTTCTTCGTAGTAGCCATGAATCTGGAGTGGTAGTATCATAACTGCGGCCGATGGGTATCAGTGATTGGCTGGGGAGGTCATTGGAGGGGGTGTAAACGAGGGGTGGTATATGTGTATGGTGGGTGGCTTTGTCGCCTCTCCGGCATGTCACGTGGTAGGTGACTGTGTCCTACCGAATTCACATAAACATTGGGGGATGTTGAATTGTCCTCTTTGTCAGGAGTGGAGGCAATGAGTGACATCTTGAAGGTGGTAAAGCGGCTGTCCATAAGGGTGCCGACTTTGGTCATCAGGTCCTTCATGGGCAAAAGATCAACATTGGGGATGGCAGCGGGCAAAGATTTGGGTAGGCATCGTACTCAAGGGCAATGGAGTAGATTCAATTCATGAGGAGAGCCGTCTGTGGCATGTTGCACACGAGCGATACTGGTCAATTCTCAGAGGGCGAGCAAAGCCTTTTGGTCCCATAATGGTTATTAAGAAGGCTGAAAAAGCTTGGCTATACGTGGGGCTAGCAATGGTAAGTACTGCTCCAGGGGGTACGTTTGAGGATGTCATACAGTATTAGGATGTTCCCTTGGATGCAAAGCCAATCTGATATTACTGGGAAAGTGTCCTCCGGGATTGCTTCGAGAACAACATAGTCTGCTTTGGTGCTTGAGCGAGTCACACCCTTAATGCAAAACTGGACCTCAGTTACTGAAAGCAAACAAATACCTCTGTACTAGCAAAGGGCGGTAGTTTTATGGATGTGGCATTGATAGGAGAGTCAGGGTCGGAGGTCGGCATCATCAAACAGCAAGACACAGCAGTGAGTGGGAAGATGGAAGGGAGCTGGACACTGCAGTGATCACCAATTAGGTGATGATTGAGAGGCGAGGTATACAACTAAACTATTAAACAGACATCGAGCTTAAATACCAGGACTTGCAAGCAAGAACGTCACAACAGTTCAGACAAAATTAAACGAGCTATCAGGCTCATACAGGTTGGTTTATTAACAGTGCAGGAAAGAGCCAGTGATACGATAAAAAGCAAAACCATTACAGTGGACGAGCGTGTATGAAACATGTGCTATACAGAGTCTAAACTCTATAGTAAGCAAATAAATGATGAAGACATTTTCGGAACTTACTAATCCACTAGAGATTTCAGGCCAACTATAAGTTTAGTTATGCCTAGGGCTTCCACGTTGGAAAGTCCTTTTTCCTATTTTGTATTTACATTGAATAAGAAGTGCATATGATCACCTATTTCTCGAGACAAGACCACGACTCCCTAGAATCAAAAACATTACTCACAAATGATAATAAGACAGATTACCAAATAGTTAAATAGATAAAGGAAAATAAATTGATTAATAGTTGATTGAAATAGTTTGACATACGTATATATATATATATATATATATATTTATATTTATATACATGTATATATATATATATATATATATATTTATATACATGTATATATATATATAGATATATATATATATATATATATTTATCTATCTATCTATCTATCTATCTATCTATATATATATATATATATATATCTATTTATATATATATATATATATAAATATATATATATCTATATATATATATATATATATATTTATATATATATATGTATGTATACATATATATATATATATATATATATGTATAAACATATATATATGTATATATGTATGCATATATATATATATATATATATATCAGTTTTTGGCTACTACCGACTCAATTTCTTTAGCCAAGTTGAATGATATGAAAGACCTTTCACCATTTTTAAAGAAGAGGAAGGCATAAAAAAGAACAATCTTCTTTAGAGACTTATCATCTATGTTGTCTGAATTCAAGGAAAGTCTTTGAAATAAGACTTCCTCGGGACAAAAGAGAAAATGAGCACAGTGACGGAGCGGTGTGGGTTGAAGGGGACGTGGGTAAGACCAGAAAAAAAAAATGTACTTTTTTTGGTCTTTAATGACTCCTACTGTTCCTGGAAAATATCATAAAAATATACCGACTTCGGCTACTTCATGAAGTTTTTTTTTTTTTTTTTTTTTTTTTTTTTTAACATAGTAAATAATCTGATTTTCTATTTATCCATCTATTCATTATGAATGTATTTTTAACTTATTGCCATACCCAGTCTTCATGACTTTTGAATAGGTCACTGCACATCATGTAAGTACAGGGTGAAAAGACGAAGCCTATGGAACTATCCATTATATGGAATTCCGTGACATGTTGTTTATTTTTAATCTAAAAAGTTTGAATACAATATTACTAGAGCTAAATCACCGCCATCACTTTCGCCAGACAAGAAATCAAAAAGAAATAAGGTCAAAGACGTAATTATTTCCGTTTAAATGCGTATATACAATTCCTTTATTAATGCCGGGGAAATTGTATTGATTTGGTTCTATTAGATTTTTGGTTTTTAGTTTTAAAGCTACATGAAAAAGGCCAAATTCTTGTGAATGTCATTGCAATAAAAAAAGTATTTTGATGATAATTGGAATAAAATGAAAGGAGGGAGAAAAAGTAAGACAGAAAAATCTAATGAATTCATATACATTATTCATTTATACTATTTCAATAGGAAAACAATGATCTAAAAAACTCATCTTACTCAGAAAGAAAATGATAATTCAATTGCACGGAGACTTTAAATTCCTTTCACCGAATACACGTACGTTATCAAGAAATCATAATCAAATATTCGAAATAGGGAAACCAGGTAATAGATGAAACTGCCATGTGTTATACCTGCTTTAATATGAAATCATTGTTTCTATATAGGTTGTGATTTTTATGTTTTTAATTATTCTCTGCTATAAGTAAAATTCAATTTAATTTACAATGAAATTTTAATGTTGCCCTTTTTATACCGCAATTCTAGTGATCGTAAAACCATTTAATAATGTTGCATGGTATAATGAATAAGCGCGGAGCCCTCAGATAGGAAGAGAAACTCATATCAATAGGCGTAAATACATCTCCTGATTGGTAAAGTAAAAGCATGTTAATCTATAAACGAAACCGGATATCCGAAAAACTTCATCGTGGGTGAACTAAACATATTGATTTCGTCAGAAATACCAGGCTGGTCATAAGGAAATAAATAAATAAATTCCTCACCCTTATCAAAACTGTATGAGAATATAGAGTGGAACAGAAAACCATTTACGAGAGATTTGGTCTCACTGCCTAACTGTTTTCTCAACCGGAATTTTCTCACTATCTTTATGTAATTTCCTATAGTGTTCTAAACTTCTAAACATAAGATTCATTTATTCCTTGTCTTTGAAGGACTTGTAGCACTGCTGAAGTTTTGACATATTCAAAACCTTTCAACAGTAATATTTTTTGAAAGCAGAATACCAAGAAACAATATACATGTTAATGTAGAAGGGTTTCGCTATATTGATGACATACAATGTGTGTCCTGGAAATAATTTTTTTTGGTATTTGTTTTCAAATATTCAATAGGTTTGTAAAGTCAACAAAGTCTACTACTTTACAGTTAGAATTTTCTTTTATTTTACCGTAATCGGATTGCTGTATAAACAGAAGTAATGACAGATTTAAGGATGTGATATACAGAAAGTCGACCAATATATCTGTATATGTGTATTTCTATCAAAATCAAAGAAATTAAGTTCAGAAATACACATTCAATTCAGTTTAATTGGGAGCATTGAGAGTCTTTGGGGCCGTTTATATTGAAAATAACGTTAACTAGATTATGACTATATAATAAGAAATAATCATTAAATTGTACGGAATTATTCATAAATAACGATAAAGGCCTTCTCTGGTAATAACAATATAGAAACCATCAATACAAAATCTTACTTGTATTGCCACACAATAACAATTTAAAAGATATTCTATATCTTTTATAAGCTGACATTGTTGATGTAACATTTAAGAACACACACACACTCTCTCTCTCTCTCTCTCTCTCTCTCTCTCTCTCTCTAGATCGAGCACCTATACTATTGTAAGAGAGAGAGAGAGAGAGAGAGAGAGAGAGAGAGAGAGAGAGATCCACATACAAAAATAATAAAGCATATGTCTATATACAGTTACGCATACGGATGCATAGTAGTGCTTATCAAAAAGATAAACATTACATATAAACATAAATAATTGGAGTCACATAATTCCCAAGAGGGAAAATAGATATCACAAACATCAGGCCTTCTTCAAGAAACTATAATCAATGAAGCTTTCATATTTATACATTCCGTGTTCTATATCTAAATCATAATTAAAACTGTCTTATAAAAGTGAAATATCTGACTTTTCTTTTTAATTATTTATCAGAATTCTTCAATTATTTGGCCCTTGAACAGTTAATAATAGGATTCTGGTCTCTAACATAAACAAACACCGCGTTGTTATCTTGAGAATATATATATATATATATATATATATATATATATACATATATATATGTATTTATATATATACATATATATGTATATTATCATCATATGCTCCTACGCCTACTGACGCAGAGGGTCTTGATTAGATTTCGCCAGATGTTTCTATCTTGAACTTTTAATTCAATATTACTCTATTCATCATCTACTACTTGACCCTTCATAATACAAAACCGTGTAGGCCTGGGTTTTTCAACTCTTCTAGTGCCTTGTGGAGCCCAGTTGAATGTTTGGTGAACAAATCTCTCTTGGGGAGTGCGGAGAGCATGCCAAAACCATCTCCATCCACCCCTCACCATGGTCTCATCCACATATAGTACTCGAGTAATTTCTCTTATAGATTCATTTCCAGTCCTGTCCTGGTATTTAACTCCCAATATTATTCTGAGTTTTTTTTTTCACAAATCTACAAAGTCTTTTGGATATTGTTTCGTTATCATACCACGACTCATATCCATACAGTAACACCGATCTCACTAAACTGATATATAGCCTGATTTTTATATGTTACAAGTAGAGATACTTGGCATAGCCCGGGTGTAGGATTAAAAAGCAATATCAGAATATACAACTGGTCGATCTTGTAAGTTATCTTTGTGATGACTTATTCTGAGCTATATGTTTTTAACTCATAGATACTCTTATTGCCCAATATTTCATTTGTGGAAACTGCAAATGTAAAGATGAAACATTTGCTATATTATGGTGGATATGATATTTGTAACGAAGGCAGCCTAACTTTCCCTCCACCGCAACACAATCCAGAATGCTCATTCTTCCATATCCGAGTACCATAGTGATTACATTATTGTGTCATGAAGACAACTTTTACTATGTCTTCTATTCCATACCGATATCTTGAGTCCTAGGTGAAGGTACTAAGATGCCACTGTTCTGCATTAAACGGGCGTGCTCTAACTACTGCACGCCAGACTCTACCAATATGGCAATTATTTTCTTTTGCTTCCTGTGCTTTTATTTCTTTTTTTTTTTTTTTTACTAAGCAGTCACTCTCCGGTTGTTAGTCAGTAGTCGAGTTTGTCTTTTATTTCTTTTTCCTGATTTCATAGTGTTGCCATTCTTCGTTGATTATTTTTAAGGTGAGAATTTCTTTGGTCTTCGTCTTCTTCTTCACGTGTAGCCTTTATTCTGCTGGAATTAATGTTCCTTCTATGTGAACTTTGAAGAAAACGAGAGTTCTGCCTGGCCCCCATAGTTCTCTTAAGGGGCACTTAAAGATTTCAGACCACCTCCATTGTCTTTCTCAGAAATTTGTACATAACACGCTTTTAGATTTTACATAGAATCGTATATATTTGAGGTTTAAAGTGGGTGGGGTTCTCCACACCATAGCTCCTTTAATGAGGTACTTAAAGATTTCCGACCAAGTCAAATCTGATCTGTTATCATTCCAAAGATGATATGGCTCCTGCTTCTCAAATCATCGTTGAATCAGGGTTTGTCTTTCACTTTCAAAAGAACAGCAGGCTCAGCTCTATATAAAATTGTGACCAATTCAAGTTGAAAAAATAACCCAAAATGGCATTCCAGTCTGCTTGAGATTTTATATGAATCTTATATTAATATGATACATCAGGGACAGACTACTTAGTCTTCATTCCTAAAGAAATTAAGGCAAGATCAGATGTCCCAACTGGAAAACCAACCTTACTTGTTATAATGCTACGAGAGTCAGTGTATACTAGGTCCAAGCAGTTACCACACGTGAGAGTAGCATACTTATGAATTGCTCACAACCTTACTCAGAGGCAAACACCAAAGCTCTTAAGTCATGGCGATAAGTAGGAGAAACAGAGTTTAACAACCCCCTACGGTGAGCATTGAAATCACCAACAAAAACAAAAGATGCCTCTTTATCATCTTCATGACTCTTAGCCATAATAGTAAGAAGGCACTCTAAGATAAAATCATCCATTCCTCGATTCCGGTAGATCGAGCACCTATACTATTGTAACCTGGCAAGTAATAAATTATATATATATATATATATATATATATATGTATATATATACTGTATATATATGTATGTATATATATACTGTATATATATGCATGTATATATATATATATATATATATATATATATGTATATACATATATATATGTATATATATATATGCATGTATATATATACATATATATATATGTATATATATATATATATATATGTATATACATATATATATATATATATATATACACACGGGAGAAGGTACCCATGGTCTAGGTCTCCCAATATTGACGTCATAGAGGAGAGTGGCGTTAGAGTCGTTGAGAGAGATGTCCTCCAAACAATAGGATGTGCAGGATATCCTACATGCTTGGTACTTTAGATCCTTTCATTTGAGCTTCGGCCAAGGCATTCTAATCTAATCTCGGGTGAATGGTAGCCAATGTGTTTCTTAACAGGGCATCAGCAATGGGATTCATTTTCTCAGCGACATGCTGAAGGGTACAATTGTATAGAGCCACGACAGAGAAATTCCGGCGTTGCCGGGGGAACTAGACGTCGAATTATAGAGTGAAAGCGTGCTCCAGTGACATGTGGTCTGTGTGAATGACAAATGGTGTACCTTCCGAGATGTGTCGAATGTGACGGACCGCCAAATGCACAGCAGGGTGAGCCGTTGACCACCTGCTCGAGTACTGCCCTAATAGCGATGGTGGAGAGAAAGAGAGGTGTGTGTGTGGCATGTGTAAAGTGAGAGCAGCAGCAGTTGATAGAGCATTCTTTGCGTTGCAAAGCTCCGCTTCTTGAAGGGGACCCCACTTCAATTCATTTGGCTTGCCCTTGAGGGAGTCATAAAGGGGGGCAAGAGTGTCAACAATGTCTGGCAGGAAACGGGGATAATAGTTAATCATGCTCAAGAATTCTTGCAGTGCTTTAAAGGTCGAGGGTGTGGGGAAGTTCTGAACAGCTGCTACTTCTCAAGGAAGGGAGCCCTAAGAAGGATACTTCCTTGCCACCGAAGGCACACTTGTCGTAACTCACTACAAGGCCCTTCTGTTGTCGGCGGTTGAGTATGATGCTAGGATAACAGAGGTGTTCTTCTTTGGAGGAAGAGAACAGAAGTATGTCGTCCACATAACATACACAGAAAGGGAGGTCCCCTGAGATGCTGCCCATTAGACATTAAAAATTGGCCCTAGCATCACGAGGCCCATTTTTTTTTGGCGAACGTTTATTTAGAGGGTGCCAAACGATCTGGTGCCAGATGTCTGAATCTGGGGAACACTTGTGGCCCCGTTATCTTGATATGATAATAAATACCATCTTTAGCAGGAATCGTGCGTGTTTGATTAATTCTGGATGGAATACTTCCGGGTACGATAGGAGGAGGTGGACGTAATCATCCGGTGGTGAGCTGATGTGGAGAGCGATGTCAGAGGGGGTAGGTTGGAGAGGTGAAGAGGAGTAAGAGTCCAAGTTGACTAACCGATAGTGAGTGACATCACCCAGGAGTTGGATATGTGGGAGGAAGTGTGCACTGAGGATTGGCAATGTGATGTCAGCCACAAGAAACTTCCAATTGCATATGGCACTTCCAAATGATAATGTGAGGGTTTCATAACCATAGGTGAGTATCGCAGATCCGTTGGCAGTTATGTGTCAGCAGACTTAGACAGTCTATATCCTGTCCTGGAGAGGTGACCTTAGCAGAAGAGAATGGCAAGCACCCATGTCTACTGAAGTTCGCATGAATGTACCTGCATTATGTAAAGAGAAAAGAGTGGGAGGCCACTGCTGCTAGAGATGGCCTACTTACACTTTTTTTGGCCATTGTCAACTGTTCGAACATTTGTTCACGGTAGCCCCAAGTTTGCAGTGGTAGTGGCATAACTGGGGCCGATGAGCTTCAGCAAGTGGCTGGAAAGGTCGTTGGTTAGGGCGTAAGCTAGAGGTAATATATGTGGGTGGTGGACGGCTTTTTGGCCGCTCCGGGACGTCATGGTTCGGGTGTATGTGTACTACCACATTGACGTCAGCTTTGGTCGATGTTGAATAGTTGTCCAATTCGTCAGGAGTGACGGCATTGACGGAGTTCTGGAAGATGGTTAATTGGCCGTCCATATGGGCATGAACATTGGTCATCAGGTCCTTCATGTGCAAAATATCAACATCGGGGATGGCAGCACGTAGATGTTCAGGTAGGTATTGTAACCAAATGTCGCGAAGTAGATTCACTTCATGAGGAGAGCTGTCTATGGCAGGTTGCAGACAAGTGATACTGGTAATTTCTCCGAGAACAAACGAAGCCTTTTGCTTCCCCAACGGTTGTTGATTGAGTTGAAAAAATTTCGCTATGCTGGCGGCCTGTGATGGCAAGTACTGCTCTAGGAGGTATGATTTGAGGTCGTCATATGTTATTGGAGTGTTCCATTGCTTGCATAGCCAATCGGAGATATCCGGAAAAGTGTCCCTGGGGATCACTGCGAGAACATAATCTCCTTTGGTGCTTGACGAAGTCAGGCCCTTGATGCAAAATTGGACTTCAGCATCCTGGAACCAGGTGAACACTTCTCGGCTTGCAAAAGCCGGTAGTTTCATTGAGGTGGCGTGTCCCGAAGAGGCCGGTTCGGGTTGCAGCCTCTTCAAACAGCAGTGCACAGCAGTTAAGGGGCAGGTGGGAAAAAGTGAACACTCTGCTTGTCATCAATGTGTGAAGCGCAAGTTAGGTGATAACTAAAAGACAAGACGAATGCAGCTAACTTTATTTCAATAGACAGCAAGCTTTTTATACAACAGTTTCAGTGTACGAAGGTCACAAAAATTCAAACAGATCAATGCCAAAAAAAAATAGGCTCAAATTCAGTTCTGTTGACAGAGAGGTATAGAGCACGATAAACAATAAAACAGAAAATATGTTACAATATACTATTGTGAAACGCATGCGGCACAATATCTATACAGGAAGTACAACAAGCCTAAATCTCCATAAATATAGTGAGCAAATTAGGCTTGAGAAAGGAATTACACAGGGAGAAACCTTTTCTCTTAAATTATTCATAGTATGCCTAGAAGCTTTTGAAAATCTAGATTGGAAAAAGTAGGAATTAATATTAATGGGGAATACTTTAACAATTTAAAATTTGAATAAATGTAGGACTGAAACTGAATATGAATAAAACAAAAATAATATTAAAAAAAAATACAAACACAACAGATAAGGGTTATGGACGAACCTCTAGACTAGAGTCTGGAGACTGTTTATGAATATACGTACTAAGGAGAAACAGTAAGTGTTTCCGCAGGACATGAAACTGAAATAGAAAAAAGGATAACAGTATTATCATATGAATCAGAATCTTAGAGCCTTACTAAAGCCTTAGCACATCTAGTTACAACTCAAAGAGCTATGGAAGGAATAATGATATGAATAACACTAAGGCACAGAAAAAGAGCAACATGGATACGACAGCAAACTAAAGTAAATATATTCTAACAACTTGTGAAAAAATAAATGAATATGGGCAGGACATATAATGACAATGACAGATAGTAGCTGGACAATAAGAATAGCAGAATGGGTTCCTAGGGATTGCAAAAGAAGCATGGGAAGGAAGAGGTGACAATGGACTGACGAACTAAGAAAGTTTGTGGCGGGTGTGGACTGGCATAGAAAGACTGTAAGCAGACACAGGTGGAAGGACATGTCTGAGGCTTTTCCTCTACTGTGGACTGGTGACGGCTTATGTGATAATGATGATGATGATGTATATAAGACCAACTTCCTTTATATATATATATATATATATATATATATATATATATATATATATATATATATATATATATATATATATATATATATATATATATATAGGAAGTTGAGGAGAGATGGGTAGAACATTTTAGAACTTTGCTAAATAGAACAGCACCACCTGAACAACCTGCGGAGAATGAAGAAATTTTATTAGGAGAAGATGAAGAGGATCCAACCATAGAGGAAATTCTGGAAATAATAAAACACTTAAAGAATAATAAGTCTGCTGGCCGTGACGAAATTAGTGCAGAACTACTGAAATATGGAGGAAGACAGCTACAAGAAGCAATGGCAAATATTGTGATTGGAATTTGGAGAAGGGAAGAAATGCCTGAGGAGTGGGAGGAGGGACTGTTTGTGACAATTCACAAGAAAGGTGATAGAACTGAATGTGGGAATTATATAGGCATTTGTCTCTTAACTGTTGGATATAAGATTGTAGCTAAACTATTATATAATAGACTGAAGAGACATAGTGAGACCATATTAGGAGATTACCAAGCAGGGTTTAGAGCGTTTAGATCAACCATAGACCAAATATTTATTGTAAGGCAGATCCTGGAGAAGTACTGGGAATATGATAAAGAGTCCTGGCATGCCTTTATAGATTTTAAACAGGCATATGACAGTATCCAACGAGAGGCGTTATGGAGAATACTTAGAGATTCAGAATACCAGAGAAACTTATACGCCTAATAAAAATGTGTTATAGAAATATGAGAGGCAGAGTACGGATTGGAGGGGAAGTAACAGATCCCTTTGAAGTTGATAGTGGTTTAAAGCAAGGATGTGCACTGTCTACGATTCTTTTTAACCTAGTGCTGGAATGGGTCATGAGACAAACACCACAGGGTAATGGAGTACACCTTGGGGGTACTATGTGTGATAGATTAGCTTATGCTGATGATATTGACTTTTGTGGTGAAAGTATCCAAGAAATTGATAGAAAAATAAGAATTTTTAGAGAAGTTGCAAATCGAGTTGGCCTGGAAATAAATGAGTCTAAAACCAAAATCTTGAAAGTTTCAAGGCAAGAGAGGATACTGGGTAACATCAGGTGTGGAAACATGGAGTTGGAAGCTGTTGAGAGTTTCAAATACCTTGGCTCAACAGTTACAGTTGAAAATAGAGTAGAGGAAGAGGTCAAATTAAGAATAGCAGCGGCAGCCAGATGTGGTTGGGCTTTAGCCAAAGTTCTCAACAGCAATATCTTATCAAGGAGAACAAAGGTGAACACCTATACAACTATTATTAGACCCGTGTTAACATATGGCTGTGAAACCTGGAGGCTGACAAGGGATCTGGAACGAAGGTTGGAAGTGTTTGAAAACGGAATCTTGAGAAGGATATGTGGACCGGTCTTTGATGTGGAGATGGGGCTATGGAGAAGAAGGCATAACAATGAACTGAGAGAAATGACAAAAGTACCCCTGATAACAAGCACAATTATGGCACAGAGACTGAGGTGGGCGGGACATGTGGCCAGGACCGATGAGGATAGACTGATAAGCCAGATTACTAGAGGACAACCAGAGGGCAGACGACCTCCAGGAAGACCCCGTATGAGATGGTCTGATAATATAAAAAGGAACATGACAAAGCTTGGAGTGGATGATCCAGGGGATTGGTGGGATTTTGCGCAGGACCGTGGTCGTTGGAAGCTTCTTGTAGCGGCAGCAAAGAGCCATGGAGGCCCGCAGCCAGTGGAGTGAGTGAGTGATATATATATATATATATATATATATATATATATATATATATATATATATATATATATATATATATATATATAAATATATATATATATATATATATATATATATATATATATATATATATATATATATATATATATATATATATATGTGTGTGTGTGTGTGTGTGTGTGTGTTTGAGTGTGTGTTTGTGTTTAAGGAGTAAGATAAATGCCTTTATTTACATTATCGAGCATATATATTACCACCAATGACCATGCCTTAAACGAGAGAGAGAGAGAGAGAGAGAGAGAGAGAGAGAGAGAGAGAGAGAGAGAGAGAGAGAGAGAGAGAGAGTGTGTGTTAACGCTATGCATAATGCCAAAAATATTGCAAGTTTAAAAGTTCACATCCATTATCTGATTTATCACAGCTGAAGATTTCCCATATATCATTGATCTTGAAAGACTTTTGGATATAAAGCCAATTTAGCTGCTATGGAAATGTTTTTTTTTTTTTATCTTTTTTTCCAAGGAGATTCCTTTTTTCAGAAGTTTTCCTTGTAAACTTTATATTCACCTCAAAAATTGGGAAGAAGAAACTTTTAGTTTCATTATAAAGCGGTAACAATAGTCACTATGATGCATAAGGTAGGAGATAACGAGTAGAGAAGTAATGAATTAAAAAAGCTCAAGATAGAGACGGCTGGCGAAATTTAACATAGGCCCTTTGCGTCAATAGGTGTAGGAGATGATGATGATGATGATTATTATTATTATTATTATTATTATTATTATTATTATTATTATTATTATTATAATTACGTGCTAGGATATAACCCTAGTTTGAAAAACAAGATGCTTTAAACCCAAGGGCTCCACCAGGGAAAAATAGCCCAGTGAGGAAAGGAAACCAGGAAATAGATGAACTACAAGAGAAGAACAAACAATCAAAATAAATCATTTTAAGAAGAGTAACAACATTCAATTAGAACCTTCACATATAAACTATAAAAACTTAAAAAAAAAAAAAAACAAGAGGAAGAGAAATAAGATAGAATAATGTGCCCGAGTGCACTCTCTAGCAAGAGAACTCTAATCCAAGGCAGTGAAAGGGCATTGTACAGAGTCTATGGCACTACCCAAGACTAGAGATCAATAGTTTGATTTTGAAATGTCTTTCTCCTAGAAGATCTGCTTACCATAACTAAAGCGTCTCTTCTTCTCCTACCAAGAGGAATGTAGCCAAGAAACAATTACAATGCATTAGTTTACCCATTAAGCGAAGAAGAATTGTTTGGTAATCTCAGTGTTGTTAGGTGTATGAGAATAGAGGAGAATGTGGAAAGAATAGGCAAGACTATTCGGTGTATGTGTAGACAAAAACCAAATGAGCTGTAACGAGAGAGAGGGATCCAATCTAGTACTGTCTGGCAAGTCAAAGGACCCAATAACTATCCAGCGGTAGTATCTGGATTGGCTGGTGCCCTGGCCAACCTACTAATAATAATAAACTATAACGTAATTTCTTCATCAATACTTGAAAAAGAATCTCTTTTATTATTTTCATTAAAAATTTATTCACTATGTTCTACATCGCTCTCAACAGTCCTTCTTTGTTAATATACATTTGTTCTAATGAAAGTTTTTATGCTATCTTATAGTGCATTGCTTTTCCCAGCTTGATATTGTTATTTCTATGTATTCTTAATCTTTTAATCTAAGTGTCTCAGATATGTTCATAAAAGACATTTATTATAGAATACTTTAATCTATTATTTGATGATGAATAGGATTTTGAATTAAGTTTTATCTCTGGAATGCTCCTTTCCTCCCCTGTAGAACTTAATGATATATTAATAAGCTTCCAGTCAAATTTCTCATATAATTAGTTTATGCTATAAATAATTTCTACTTCTACCATCTTATCTTGAATAGCCCAGTGCTTCTAGTGTTGTCTTCTAAGGTAAATTTTTTTTTCATAAGAAATAGCTGCTTTAGGTTGAAATGTCAAGAATGAATAAACATTACGATATTTCTATCACACTTAGGGTTAATTTCCACACCCTTTCTTATTTCCTCAAGTTGAGGAAAGTTTTTTGCTTATATATTGGTAAGTGATTAATTTTGCTATAATCATTACGGTATAAGAATAATACATCTTATAAATAGAAGAAAATTAGTAAAATTGAGTTTGAACAGAAAAAAAGGCAAAACTAGTTAGTATAAAAGAAGTGATATAGTGTATAACAAACGGATTTTGACATCGGAAAAATCTATTTTTGGGTGAGATAGCCATGTCGTCCTGATGGAAGGTCCTTTCGGCAGCTTCCTACTATATCCGAAGATATCTTGTATAATCAGGGACATATCCACAGATAACCATAGATATCTGCACCCCCAACAGACTTTACCCAGTCTAGTCAACTAGGGGGAAGGATAAGTGAGGAGGCATTACATATCCTCTTTCCCTATGGTGCCCCCCGTTCGTCTCTGATGACTCAATTCACATAGCAGCGTAACTACCATGAAAAGAGGCATCCTACGAGGAATCAGGGAGGGACAACGTAACGGGTGGGCCATCAGGACGACATGGCTATCTCACCCAAAAATAGATTTTTCGTACGTCAAAATCCGTTTTTTGGGCTCGAGCCATGTCGTCCTGATAGAAGTGTACCAGAGAATTACCTTTGACTTGGTAGGAGGCCTTGAAGAGAGGTTCCAATACCGAAATGCACTAACAGGATTACTCCGTCAAAGCATAGGTATCAGTCTCGAAAATCTATTCCAGAACAATACAGAGGCAGTATTGACAAGTATGATGGCCTGTTAGGGAGGTAAAAGAGGGCCAAAGGACCGCCCTCCACGATGGGAAAGGCATCTGATTTCAGTGGTGGAAACCTTAGAGAACCCAAAACTGAAGGAGACATCATTGGTAAAACGTATGGAACAAATACCTATCAATATAATTTAATAAAATATGTTCAGGAAGGATAATAATAAAGAGGTACACTAAATCTATTGCCGCTAAAGTAATAATAGGGCTTAAAATAAAAGGTATGTAAAAGTTCACAGACTTTTATTCACAAGAATAAGTGCAGAGAATAATAAGTAAACATCATTATTTACATATAGGAAATTTGTTTTGTACAAAATAATACATCCCAACCATACCCAGACAGAAGATAACATTAAGGAGCAATAAACATGACGTAAGGAACCGTAGGGAACTCATGACAAGATAAATTCATCATATATGTACAACAAAAGGAGTAATAACTCCAATAAATTGAAATATAGTCTAATCAACATTTAGACAGATAATCTATAGCACTGAATGTACAACATCATGTCGGAAGGGTACAAGTGAACCTGAAAAGTAAATGATTAATTGCATTTTTCTGCGTTCCTGAAACAAAAACTCACTATTTACTCATTGCAAATAACAAGCATTGATAACACTTCTCGCAGCCACCCCAAAATGATGTATCTCCTCCAATTGCTTCAGATAATGACTGAAGAAAACTCTAGTGAAATTCCAACCAGTATATACCTGGAGTCCCTCAAAGGACATATACTGGAAAGAGTTCAATTAGGAAGCCACTTTCCTAGGGTCATGACCCGATGGCATACTAGCCGGGTCCGCTCTTCGTATAAAATAAGTAATTTTCGCTCTTAACTGTTTCAGAGACAAATCGGATCCCACCGTTTCCCCTTAAACAATTGACCACCTTTAAACTGCACTCTTCTTAGTAAATACACTTTTAGACACTGCACTGGGCACAGGGAGGGATCACCTGGTAGGGGAAGTATTTTCCATGGACCCCAACGTTTAGAGGGAGGTTCATTCATAGCTAGAAAAGCGGGATTAGGGTAGAAATTAACTTCACCATTATTAACAAATTCAATGTGGCCCTCGTCTCTACAAAGAGCCAGAATTTCACTAACACGAGCACCGGAAGCCATTGCAACTAAAAAGATGACTTTCTGAGTAAGATCACGAATAGAAGGCGTTTGATTGTCCATGTCCGAAGCAAATTGTAAAACTTTGTCCAAAGACCAAGAGATACGCTTCGGTGTTGCCGAAGGACGTAGCCTTGCACAAGTCTTTGGAATTTTGTTAAAGAGATCCGAGTTAAAGTCGATATCAAAGACGTATAGTATAGGTCTAGCGAGGACCGACTTGTACGACAAGATTGTGGAGGAAGCAATACCTTGCGCGTGCAAATTAATCAGGAAACCTAGACAAAAATCCATGGTAATTGATCCTGGATTCTTGTCTTTGACGTATTTGACCCATTTCTTCCATGACGTTTCATACTGAGTCATGGTGGTAGACGTCTTATAATTTTCTGCAAATTCCAACTTATCACATTGAATTTGGAACTTCCTTTCCAGGGCTAAGGCGAAAAAATCATGAGATGAAGGTTGTTCTTCTTCCATGATGAAGCGTAGACAATCTCCCGCTGTACCTCCTGGAACAGAATCGGGGTGGGCATCGGCACCAACTTGGGGTTCAATTCCGTGACCATGGGAAACCAGTTGCTCTTAGGCCACAGAGGTAAATCTTCATCCAACAATTCCAATCAAGGGACATCGCGTCCATGCTCACTGCTGCTTGATCCACATTCGGTGCTACATAATAGGGAAGTTTCTTGTTGAGATTCCTCGCAAACAGATCCACTTGAAGTCCAGGGACTTGATCCTACACGAAACAGAATGATTTTTCGTCGAGAGACCACTCTGTCTCTAGAGGTTTCGTCCGAGAGAAGGAATCCGCCATCACATTTCTTACTCCCTGAAGGTGGGATGCTGACCAGTGACAACCTCTCCTCTGAGCCAACGTAAAGATGGCTACCATTACGTGATTTATTTGGGGAGACCTCAACCCTTGTCTGCTGATGCAATAGACTATCACCTTGCTGTCAAGGACCAGACGGATGTGAATGTTCTTCTTCAAGTGTAGTTTCTTGAGGGACAAGAAGACTGCTATGGCCTCCAAAATATTGATGTGGAATTGTTGAAATTTCTGAGACCAACCGCCTTGCACTTTCTTGAGTGGGATATGACAACCCCCCCCCCCCCCACCATCCAACGAGGCGTCCATATGAAGTATCACTACCGGAGGAGGAAAGCACAACGGTACTCTCTGGGACAGACTTTGGGCAGTGGACCACAGTCGAAGTGTCTACGCAGTAAAACCGTGGTCTGCTTCTGATGGTCGCTAAGAGCTTTGAAGGCTCTCCATTTCCAAACTCTGCTTGCATCCTTGAGACGTACTTTGAGGACAGAGTTCGTTACCGAGGCGAATTACAAAGATCCTAGAACCCTCTCCTGGCGTCGCCTGGTGATCGTCCCCAACTAGATCAGAGAACTGACTGACTGACTATGCTATTTCCTTCCTTTTGGAGGGAGGAGTAGATAGGGAATGAGACTTGAAGTTCCAATAAAACCCCAACCATTGGAAGTCTTGAGTTGGAGTCAGTCTTGATTTCTTGAAGTTGATCTGAAAGCCGAGAGACTGAAGGAACCATACAACTTGAGTGGCTGCTGAAGCCCACACAAGCCAGTCGTCCAGGTACACCGCTACTTAAACGCCTTTTTCCCGAAGTTGCCGAACGACTGCGTCGATAATCTTTGTGAAAATCCTCGTAGCTATGTTGAGCCCGAATGGCAAAGCTCTGAATACGTAGCCCTTTCTCTCCAGGCTGAAACAAAGGTAGGGGGAGAAGTGTCGACCTATCGGAAGATGCCAATAAGCGTCGGTAAGATCTATAGAGACGGTGTAAGCCTCCGGGGGTAGTAAGGTCCGTATCTGCGAAATAGTCAGCATCTGGAACCTGTCACACTGAACGAACAGGTTTAGACAGAACAAGTTGAGAATAGTTTGAAGTATGTTTGAATCTTTCTTCGGCAAGCAAAATAGGCGACCTTGAAATCTCATAGATCTCGTGCAACTGATAACTTTTCTTCAGAAGGTCTTGTATGTATTGTTCCAGATGAGGTGTTGATTTCTGGAAAAATCTCCTGAGCTTTGGTGGCCTTCGCTTCCACTTCCAACCCAAGCCGTTAGAAATGACGCTCTGTGCCCCAGGACTGAATGACCAATGGTCCTTGAAGAAGGCTAGCCGTCCCCCTACCGGGAGACCTTCATTGTTTGTGCTAAGGACGTGCACCCCTTCCTCCTCTGCCGCCTCGATGTCCGCGACCCCTGGATCTGCCTCCTCTGTCAGAGCGGCCTCTGCCCCCTCTTTTTCTCTCGTGAGATCGAAAGGACGATGACCCCTGCTCATACACAGGGTTAAAGGCTGGGGATTGTGTCACCACCGGCCGAGGTACAGCATGAACAGTCTGAGGGATGGCCGCGGGGCATGGAGCAAACGACTTCCGATGGTAGGTCGGTTTACAAGACCTCTTAGGTTGTGGTCCTCCCCCAGGGGTGAACTTCCTCTTCAAAGAGATCCCCTACTTCTGGAGCAGGCTCTTGTTCTCAGCCACAGCTTTATCCGTAACCTCCTTCACCAACTTCTGAGGAAAAAGGTCTTTTCCCCATATGCTAGAATAGATGAGAAGTTTCGGCTTGCGGCGGATAGTAGTTAAGGCAAGTACATGCTCTCTACAGGCTCTACGGGTCTGAAAGAAAACATAAAGATCCTTCATAAAGGTGGCAAGATGAGTGTTCGCCAACAAGGAAAAGACTGGTGCATCTGTAAAATTGACAATCATCATCTCCATGAAGCACTGCAGAGACATCGAAACTGTTAACCTCTCTCTGGTTGGGAATCCTAGGCAGTTTCTCATTAAACTGGCGGCTGGCCACATCCTTATCCAGTTTACCCTCGGCAAAAGTAAACTGGACATCGACCCAGTGATCAGCCTCATGTGGAAGGATAAGCGACACTGGTTTGCACTCTTCCAATGCTGGGAGAGCCTTCCCCTCACGAATGGCTTTGTCCACAGCCCCGAAGCCCTTCGAGGCAAAAGGGAATACCATAGTGTCCGGAGCCAAAAAGGTGGCGAACCTTTTACCAAAGGCACCAAGCTGTGTATTAATACACCCTGCTGTTTTCATTTCTTTCACTGCCAGGTGTTGAGCCCTTGTGTGTTCCAAGAGGATCGTTTCTCTAGGAATGGTGTCATCCCTCAACGGAACCCCTTTCAGCTAACCTCACGTAGCAAAAGGGGTAGGCATCAATGTCTGGGTAAAAGTCCAGATCTGCTAGAGGTCTGGAACCTAACCATTCTCCAATGTGGAGGATGCCCTCGGAAAGCACCGCATGGCCAGCATACCTCTAGGGATTTTGCTGCATGCAATAAGGTAGCTGGGATGTCAAAACTTTATCCTCAGTCATTTTTTTTTCCTCTTGCTTCTTCAAAGCCTGGATCTCTTCCCACGAGGCGTTAAACATCATCAGCTGATATTGCTGATTCCCCTCCATGAAGGCTTTCATGTTAGCCAAAAGTGCCGGATCCATAGAAGTACCCGATGTACTCGGGAACTGAGGGGGCTCCATAAGCCCAGCAGGAGATAGTGGGGGAAAAGAAGCCAGAACAGCTCCCGTCACGGAAGAGGTAGTTGTCACCATAGACAGGGAGGCTATTTTCGTAGTGTAGGCTGAGGTGGCAGATACCACTGAGTCCTTAATGGACCCCAAACTACCATCATCCACCTCTGGCAGGTAAGAATCATCCACCGGAGGGAGGGGTTCTTCATATGACTCCAATGTAGAAAGGAGAGCCGATTTTCTACCCGGGGAGAGAGAGGAGACTGTAGACATCCTCTCGGAGTGTAGTCTCATAGCTGGATGGTTGGGAGGGGTTTAGGTTGAAAATAAACCAAAACCGAATCGGGTGCTGCCTTGAGAAAGAGGATATCCCTCCACTCAGTAGAGGGGAGGTGAGGGGCCTTCGGATCCGCGTTCTTCTTGAACCCTCTCACCCAGGTGCAAATGAATCGCTGGAAAAACACCCGGTCGTCATGGGAGATATCCTTCAAGATCCTACCCTGAATGATGCAGGTCCTTGTAAACACTGCAATCCTGCGGATCCAAGTACGAGACTGGACCCTTCATCCTTCGACACTTCGCATGGGCGCGGCAAGTATCGTGACCGCAAGGATGCCTCACGGTCCTGGTACAAATTTGCACTCTACAGTGTATCTCCGTCACAGACACTGCCTGTAAGGAGAAAAAGAGTTCAATGAGTCCATGGGTCTCTAACATTCACCAAAGGCTGAAAGGAATGGATTAGTAACATTCTATGCTGACAATAAAGGGAATAACAATCCCCAAATTGTTTTTAGTTGCAATCGGTGAGAAAGTAGGAGATAAAGTACAAAATGTCCATACCCTTATTAAGGACGTTAGATTGGAATGAATAGGCTCCTGAAGATAGTCGCTATAGGCTCAGAAGGAAGGGGGCTGGGTGGCATATGCTCATGGACAGAACCGCGTTCCTATATATCCACAGGAAAATAGCCACTTAGAAGGCAACAGAACATGTAAGATTAATAGATTAAGCGATCGACACATCAATTAATGAGCAAGAGTCTATAGCAACATAAAGACTATAATACAGGTTGATAACCTCTCTTAGGGAGAACCCAATATAGGGAACTAGCCTATAAAGTTATCAACCATCTATCCAATCCACACCCTCAAAGAAGAATGGGCAAATTGATAGGAAACCAATAACCATGTGTAGTGGTTATTTCCATGGAAGACCTTTCGTAAAAGGGATTCCCATGTCCAGCATACATGAATAAGCCTCAAAAGTGGGAGGAATAAGGCCTTTATGTTAATCTGTAGTTGAATTCACCTACAGTCAGTAGAGAACCCACCTTAGAGTAGATAAAGCGGTCTCAAAAGAACAGAAAGACATGTACCCTAAATGTACCAGCATTGCCAGAAGAACCGGAAGCGCTAGGGTAACGGCTTTGTAGCCAATGTGTTAAGCGCTCTAAGACGCTGGCAGAGTGATCACTCTCATAGACTAATACTAGCCCCGCCGCCTGTAATGGTATTGCTGTCAAGGGCAATGGTGCTTATGGCGGCGGAGAGAATCGGCAATGGTTTCCGCAGAAACACTGTTCCGTATAGGAAGGCAGTGTCGCTAGTAGTGGCACTGCCGTAAGTGGCAACGCAGTATGCAGTTAGGAGGCGGCAAGGCCGTTAGGTATCGGCACCGCCATCAGTCTGATAGCTTACCCCTCAAAAGACCAATAATCATGTGTAGTGGTTATTTCCATGCAGGGACATGGAAGACCTTTCGTAAAAGGGATTCCCATGTCCAGCATACATAAATAAGCCTCAAAAGTGGAAGGAATAAGGCCTTTATGTTGATCTTTAATTGAATTCACCTACAGAGTAGATAAAGGGGTCTCAAAAGAACAGAGAGACATGTGCCCTAATGGTAAAGGCATTGTAGCCAACGTGTTGAGGGCCCTAAGACGCTGGCACAGTGATCACTCCCATAGACTAATACTACTCCCGCCGCCAGTAACAGCATTGCTGTCAGGAGCAATGGTGCTTATGGCGGCGGAGAGAAACGGCAAGGGTTTCCGCAGAAACACTGTTCTGAATAGGAAGGCAGTGTCACTAGTAGTGGCACTGCCGTAAGTGGCGACGCATCACCAGTACAGGTACTATAGGATAGTATGCAGTTAGGTGGCTGCAAGGCCGTTAGGTACCGGCACTGCCATCAGCCTGATAGCTTACCCCTCAGGGAGAAGAATGCTGCCGGCTATGGAGGGCCAGATCCCAGAGGGAACCAGCCCCCACAAACAACAAATGTAAATACACAACAGCATAATAACAAAATTTATGCAATGTCAGTCCCGGAAAGGCTAGCTACAGAGAGAGGTGACGGCATGGGGTAATATGCCCATGCACTATATGAGTATCTTTAATAATCCGTTTCTTGACAATGCCAAGAACAGAGGTGATGGCAAAGAAGTCAGGCTCAGAAAGAAATCTGGATTCAATCCAAGGGTTACCCCAACAAGGAAGAGTCTCTAGACAGAGACACTTAAGGCCACCGCACCCTGAATCCCAGGAAAGTACGAAACTCTAAAAAAAAATGCCATGCCGTCATAGACGTCGAAGCCAGAATAAACTAAGTAAAAGATGCCACAGCTCGAACGAGAAATCTCAGAGGTTAGGTGGTTACGTCCGTACAGGAAAGTCAGCAACATACTGAGATCACCCTTCGCAAAGGGGAGTTATAATGGACTGCACATTCCCAGCATTGGAGATCGTGAACGAATGTAGCATGGCAGACCAACGGATTTGCCAGTGAAGGTTAGGCTAAGTCGGGATGCAGCAAGTCGTTCGAGAAATTCCAGAGGCGAGGAGAAATGGCACTACAGGAAGTCAGTGTACTAACAAACTGAGATCACCCTTCGCAAAGGGGAACTCCAAAGTACTGCGCGGACGTAGCATGGGAGAACACAAGTGATTGCAGCACAACGGACAAGAACCTAAACGGTCTAAAATACCGGAGGATCGAAGACAGGCGGGCATGAATAGTCAGTAAACTAGTATAACTGAGGTAAAAAAGACCTAAGGGATAATGACCACTGCCAACGAGTCCAGTAAGATAGCCCTAAACGCCATCGGCGAGCCCGTCTCCATCTAGACTGTTACTACTCTCTAGGCTAGGCCATCCGAAACTGACATGCACCAATAAAAACTTGAAATACATTAATACAAGGTAAATGCAAACATAAAATAGAGCCCAAAGGATCGTAATGCTAAATTAAGACTAGCTAAAGTGAAACTTTTAAATTAAAACTAAGTGAACCCAAGATATAAGGGCTGTCAGGTACACAACATGACACCGAAGCTAGCTGGAGTCTGAGCGCTCTGGCTCCTTCATCGTAAAAGCTAAATAAAATTCCCTGTAGGGAAAAACTTCAAAAAAGCTGATAAAGGGTGCACAACGAAACAAGTGTAGGAATATGCTGCGAACAAAGGAATGAGTCATCACAGAAGAACCGGGGCACCATAGGGAGAGAGGATATGTAACGGCTCCTCACTTATCCTTCCCCCTAGTTGACTTGACTAGGTAAAGTCTGTTGGGGGTGCAGATATCTATGGTTATCTACTGATACGACCCTGATTATACACAATATCGGGATAGTCGTTCCGGGGGTTAGAACCCCGTGATACCTGACGGTAATTTTCTTGTAATATCACTCGCAGAAATATTATATAGTAGGAAGCTACCGAAGGGACCTTCCATCTGGACGACATGGGTCGAGCCCAAAAATATATGTCTATAGATTTATAGTCCGATAGCTTTAGAAATTAAGCAATGATAGAAGCTGGTACCTCTCAGTAGAAAAAGATAAAGCATGCATATTTCTAAATCACGTTTTCCTTTGGTTATTGAAACAGTTACTTTCCCGTTTTAAAGTTCGTTTATCTTTTTTCAATATTCATGGCATTCAAGGGATAAAAAAATGCACTAAATTTAATTATTTGCTTTATTTAGAAGTCTCTATTTATGACATTTTTTTATATCTGTGGTGATAGTCGGAATTTTCTTACTATCTGTATTTCCTGTAGAGATATCGTCAAGTCTTCTAACATAAATTTCATCTCTCTCTCTCTCTCTCTCTCTCTCTCTCTCTCTCTTTCTATATATATATATATATATATATATATATATATATATATATATATATATATATATATATATATATATATATATATATATATATAGTTGTTGTACGCGTCCTGTCAATAAATGCTGCTAAATATTTAGATAGATATGAACACACACACAAACGCACAGGTTCATGCACATACAGTACACAGTTCTAACTCATCCCACCCACTACCCGTTTTCTAACTACCAGTTTCGGCTATTTGAGGTAGGGCTTCATACTTTCATCCTTACCCGAGGGACGGGGGTGACAAAGTAGTCATTCATTTGGTAATGCTGCTGAACTGTAGGGGATATATATATATATATATATATATATATATATATATATATATATAGATATATATATATATATATATATATATATATATATATATATATATATATATATATATATATATATATACATATATATATATATATATATATATATATACAGTATATATATGTATATATATATATATATATATATATATATATATATATATATATATATATATATATATATATATATTTATGTGTATGTGCGTGCGTGTGTGCGTGTGTGCGTGTGTTCGTGCGTGCGTGTGTGTGTGTGTTCGTGCGTGCGTGTGTACATTACAAAATTGTTATACATATCGTAAAGTTAACAAATATATCCAGGGTAATTCAAATAACCTTTTTTTTTCATCATTGGGTAATGATCTTGTTCATCCCAATTCCCTATTTATGAATCATGAATCCAATCCATAGCCTACTATAGATACGTAATGATATGAACATTTAACTACACATTTTGCTGTTACTGAAGCAAACTTGGCCTTGATGATCAAAGCAATCTTTAATGAACATGTTACATTGAAAAGTAACCCACGAAAGACACCTTCCTTAAAAAGAGAAATCCCATAAAGTTCTAAGTAATGTTGGGGTCATGAAATAAGAAGAATGTTATAACTGAACGATGATGCTAAGGTGGAGTCAAGCAGATGAGTTACTGTATTTCTAATTCCTTTCTCAGAGACTTTGCAACTTCAAAGGTCTTGTCACTAAGTGGTTTGACAGCTGCCTTATCTAATTTGGTAGAGAGAGAGAGAGAGAGAGAGAGAGAGAGAGAGAGAGAGAGAGAGAGAGAGAGAGAGAGAGAGAGAGAGAGAGAAGGTCTTTTTAATGATAGCCTAATAACAAAAAATTACAAGTTTTCTGAGATTTATAACCTAGCAAGGATTTTGACATGTAATTGTTATTACTAACTTATCGAAATCCGAGCTTCTACTATTTAGACAATGAATCGACTGTCAGCCTTAATATCAATAAAATCTTATAACATCTAGCTTTTCCAGCTAGGGTTGTAGCTTGGCTAATAACAATAATAATAATAATAATAATAATAATAATAATGATAATAATAATAATAATATTTCGATATGAGGATGTATTGCAGTTCTGATGATATATTAAGATGAAACTATTTTATGAACAATTGGAACACTTCGAGAAAATTATTTATATAAATCTTATGCATGATTAACACACACAAATATCAAGGCGTATAATTTCTGAGAGAGAGAGAGAGAGAGAGAGAGAGAGAGAGAGAGAGAGAGAGAGAGAGAGAGAGAGATACGTTGGTATGGCAGTTAAAGAGACCCTGTTTTGGATGATATATATTAATTCGAAAAGAATTTTGAAATCTTTCTCCGGTGACAAGATAATAATAACTATGATATTATTTACCCAAAACATGTCCTTTAAAAATAGCCATTCCTCTCCTCACTCAAGTTCTGAACAGACCCCAGATACATATCTTTTGGTACTGGAAGACTTATAACGCAATATTTTCCCTGCAATTTCGAATACAACGTAAAAGTCATGTATGTCTCTCTCATGAAAATGTGGCGGAATTTAATCCTACCTAAATCTTGCATTTCAGTGTCTGTAAATTCAAAAGAAAAATTGCATTTTCATTCCCGCCGCGTAAATTTTTTTTGGTTGATATCCTCCTGAGAATGTTTAATTTTCCTAATTTACTTTATTATTATTTTAGACAAGGAAATATATTTTCTTTGTGTAAAACAACGGTCAATATGAAGGAGTCGAACTATTACAATATCAAGAATAAAAATATGATGAAAAAGACTTCATTCATCTCAGTTACCAGTACCTTTAATCCAAAAAATTATGACATTGAAGGATTCATGAATACTTTTGTACTTGTATTCCAAAATTTTTTAACGTGGGTCATATTATCAACCACCAAAGGGGTTATCAAAGAGAGAGATGGAAACATTGCGTAGGGATGAGGACATTAAGTGTAGATGGAAATACTGAAATTGAGAGAGAGGAGCTGGGAAAATGAAGTGTGTAGAGGCCAGTGATGGAGATACGGAATACAGAAGTGAAGCGGGTATTGAGCAAGATGAAAAATGGTAAGGCACCAGGTCCTTCATAGTTTCAAATTGAAATGCTCAAGATACTAGGTACAGATGAGGAATATTGGATGCTGGATTTATTAAGAGCAACATAGGAAGAGGGAATAAAGCCTAAAGACTGGGAGGAGATTTTAATGGTATCCATATTCAAGCAGAAAGGTGTCATGGAATGTGGTAACTATAGGGGGAATTAAAACAAACAGAGCATGGTTTGAAAGGTTTTGAGAGGGTACTAGATTAGAGGTAGTAAAGACTGGGAAACAGCAGTTTGGGTTCCTGTGGGGGAGAGGGACTCTGGATGATATGTTTTCAATAAGGCAGCTACAGTAAAAGAGACTAGAGGAAAACTAGAAGCTCTTCTGTTCTATAGATCTAGAATACTAGGACGTGATGTTTTGGTGTTTGAGGAAGAGGAAAGTCCCAGATATGTTAGTTAAAATGGTACAGATAATGTATAAAAGAGTAAAGACAAAAGTTGGGGAAACAGAAACCTTTGAACTTAGCGTTAGATTACACCAGGGGTCACTATTAAGCCCGTTTTTATTGGTGCTGGTCTTGAATGTGTAAAGGGAAGATATCAGAAATGAAGAGTTGTGGGAGTTGCTATATGCAGATACTTTGGTGATTACTGATGAAATTCAGGAAAACTTAAAGAGGAGGGCTGTAGAGTGGCTAGAGACTTTGAGGCTGGGTGGCTTGAGAATAAATGTGGATAAGACTGAAGCTATGGTGAGCAGCAAAGAAACAGGTGGCACATGTATAAACTTTTGATCTACTTTAAGTCATGAGGTAGGAGGAGAAATTATGAATAGGATTAAAGAAGCTTGGGCAAACTGGAATGAAGTACCAAGAGTGGTATGTGATAAGAAAGTGCCAATCAAGATAAAAGTCAAGATAAATAGCATGGTAATAGAACCATTGTTAATGTATTGATCAGAAACGTGGGCTCTAAGACGAAAAGAGAACGAGATGGGAATGCTGAAATGAATTATGGAAGTATCACTGCTTGAAAGATTGGAAAATTATGAGATAAGGAATACAGAGGTGACAAGAGTGTCACAACTGAGATGGTTTGGTCATGTGCTAATGATGATGGTGGGGAGGAAGTGATGAGGGCTAGTGAAGAATCTGTTAGGGGAAGAAGATTTAGAGGGAAGCTATGAATTAGATGGCGAGATGATGTGAAGGACGATATGGAGAGAAGAGGTTTGGTGGAAGACGATACCTTTGATAAAAGGCATTGTAGAAGGGGCATCCAGCAACCAATCTCTTAATGTAGGGATAACGGTGGGAAATAGGATATTATCATCTACCAAAAATTAAAACATTTACAAATCTTAGAAGAGATATAATGAAACACTGCATTTAATATTGATATCTATAGTCAAGAAATCTTAATCTAAATATTTCTGAGATAAGGAAAGATAAGCAGATATATTGCCTAGTCAGACTATTTATCCATGAGCTATCGACTTTGCCCATGGAATCTAAATAAAAATATCCAGCCAATTGTAGGCTTAATCATCCAGAGGCTAGATTAAAAATCTTCTTGACACAAGACAAGAATCATATTATCCCTTTTTAAAAGCGTATTTTAGGGAGAAAAGGAGAAAACAACACAAAGCTCTGCGTACAAAAGTTCTCAGTCACTGTGCTATTGCAAAGCCTCTACAGAGAGCATACACTCATGTTCTGCAGATCAATTTCATGAGCAGTCTCTTTAATCAACTGATTAGTGATGCATAAAAGTGATCTAACTTGTGTGATTTTGCCGTATAGCGTTGGTAGCAGGCAACTGCATCAGACAAGTGAGTGGAACCAAGTTCTGTGAATAAACCAATTTACAATATTACGTGGTGCTCAGAATGCATAATAACGTGTCTATCTACTATATTTTTATAATTCTGTTTAGCTTATATAAATACTATCAGGCAATAGCCCCAGTACTAATCGGTACAATCTACAGCATAACTGCTTTGATTAAAATCAATACATAAAATAGCGCAATCGCTCTATTTAGATTGGACACATGAATCAATCTAAATGAAGGGGAAAGTAGGAAATATAAGATTTTCATTGTATTAACCATATCAAAAACAAGTAAGATTAAGCCTAATTTAAAAAATCTTCTTACAAAAGCGACAAAGGTAGGATTAATTCAATAACACATATATATGAACACGACTATTCGTATCAAGAAAGTTACCTGAGTGAAAAAGACAGTATAATTGCATGAGGAATGTAAAAATATAATAATACTTTACTTTACTTTACTTTGATGGCTGCTTTTCCGGTCCCATACAGCAGGAGAACCGCACTCTCTACAGGACCTCTGCTGTCGTTCCACTTTGTTCGTTCAGAGTATTTATCGTTTCAGATCCCGTATTATTCATTTACTGTTAAATCGTCACTGTTGTGAGATTGTGGAAATAAGAGTCTTCAGTTTCCTCTTGAAAGCTTTAATGTCTCCAATCATTCGATAGTTTCGTGAGAGTTTATCATATAGTCTTGGGGCCGCATATTTAAAGGCTCTGAGCCTAAAGTGGACCTATATCTAGTTTTCAAGAGTTTGAAGCCATCTGTAACTATTCTCGTGTCGACGCGATTTGTTGGCTGCACAATATTTAGCAATTCTCTTAAGTGTTTTGGACGACCGGTTCTGATAACTTGGTGAGTTATTGTACATATTTTAAATTCAATTCTCGCTTTAATCGGTAGCCAGTGTAAATCGATTAGTATAGGGGTGATCCTTTCTCTAGGTGGGACATCTTTTATGTCTTGCTCCTCTGTTTACTATGTTTTTCAATTTCTTAAGTTGCACTTTTGGTAAATTGTAATAGATAGAGTTGCAGTAGTAAATCCTGGTAATAACACAGTTTATCACAAGTTTCTTTACGGAATTTTCGTCCAGGTACTTCTTTATAAACGTAATATTTCTTAGATGATAACCAGTAGTTTTTATTACATTACTTATTTGGGCATTTAGAGACAGGTTACAGTCAAGAAATACACCTAAATCTCGAACTTTACCAGAAATCGGCTCTGAGTACTAATTTAATACGTTTTATCAATAAAGAGTCCGACACCCCAACCAGACCTACCTTCTCTCGGTATGTGAAAGAAGGCGTGTGAGGAGGGCGTCATTTCAGTGATCTTTGCCTTGTCCAAGTTATTTAACCATGTTTCAGATAAAGCTAGCATAATCAAATATTTCTCGTTTATCAATCCTCGAATTTGAATAGTCTTATTATCTACATATTGTATATTTACATAGCCACATCCCTAGTGACCAAGATCAGTATTTTCCGCTAGTCTTTTCAATTCTAAGTCATAAGCTTTGCGCTCTCTACAATTTGCTATGTGGTCACTTGGTTTGTTTAACTTTGTGCAGTTAACACACTTTGACACTTGCTCATTACACTCCTTGGTGGAATGTTTTCCTGAACATTTCCCACAGACTTTATCATCATTCTTAGACTTGCAATCTTTTTCACGATGTCCATACCTCTAACAGTGGTAGCAGATGATCACGTGGTACCTATCACGTATGTTATAAATACCCCATCATAACGAAACTTTGTCCCCATTATCATGAATAGCCCTCCGAACTTCAGGATCACATTTCAGCACATAGTAGGTGGTCAACCCCCTCCCCGGCCCGAGGTATTTTTCTTCAGGACTACACTTATCTTCTCTTCTATATTTTGGATTTGGTCCAGGCAGCGATTTCTTTGAATCAAAGCATTTACTATATCATCTTTATCATTGTACACATCACATATTATTATTTTTGGTTTTAGTTTTCCGATTTTTCTCGTTTCAGTGTCAGCCACCAATGTCTGAATTTTGTTTGCCGCCTCTTCTCTGATCATATTGTTTGCAAAGTTTAAAACATTTCCATTCGTAGTTGACCTCGTGTTAAGTATAGGAATGTCTTTAAGTGCTTGTTCAACCTAACGTTTTCTTTCAATAATTTTAGTTGTTGTATTAGTTGATTTAATTATCAACAGATTTTTCTCCTTAACTTTGTCAGCAAATGTCGGTTTCTCCGGTTTTGGGTTTATCAATATTTGAAGTGTTGCTTTAAATGATTCCATATTCATGTCAACTTTCTCAGTGAGGCATATCACAGAAACAAATAAGATCAGGCCTATTTGGATAATATGTGTGTTATGACATCTTTATTTTACCTAAATAGCTTTAGTTATTTAAGGAGAGTGAACTTGCAGATGTTACGTCTGTAGGACAATGCAATTTGCATTCCTCGTTCTCCTATGTATTTTTCACATGAAATTATTTCTCTATATTCCTTTGATATCATTGTCTATTACTACCTTGTCTTTTCATATAAGGTCTTGTGCTATGTATTACAAAATCCCGATGTAGGTATTATTTTTAGTAAATTTAAACAAATGATTAGCCATCAGTGTCATATTTTCATTAGAAAAGATAAAAAAAAAATATAAAAAATAAGGATTGCCAAATGTCAAAAGCTTGTGTAAACCAAAGTAAATTAGATGCAGAAAAGGTTTAATTTACCAAACGAAATGTTAAGTATAAATTGCACTGTTATACTGGCGGTCGAAATAGTAGGCTCCAGTGTATTGTAGGAATATTTTTATGAAACAGGTAGGGTACCTTATACACTCTGACTAATATTTCTAATTTATATCAGTATTTTATCATAGAAACATGTGAATTTATGCCATTTCCTTGAAATAAAGGTAAATGAGAAATATAAAGAACTTAAGAACTTTTTTAAAATTTTTTATAGAGAACTTAAAAACTAATTAAAAATCATAAATGAAAGCTTTAGATTCTTTGAAATATTTAGATGGAAAAGTAAAATGAATTTTTAGATACATAAATGATTTTTCTTAAGTTTTCACAAATTGCATTACCATTTTTACAAGCCCTCCCCATCTTCGTTGAAGCCTACGATTCCCCTTTTTTTTCAGCCAGATTGATTTTGGTTCCCAGGAAAGTCATATCAGGAATTACGTTTGTGATCTGCATTTATCTTGGACTCTATTCCATTTGGAGCGACGCCTTTCCTTATGACATATTGTGGTCTTCTTACTCTGCATTCCTATCTATACCATTTTACCTCTTTCTCCTATGTAGCTCAAGATCCCAAGATAGCAAAGGGGTTGATATAAAATTTCAAAACTGGCCTGGTTCGTACAACACCGCTGAGGACGTGATGCTCAGTCCCTCTCTCAGAATTTACAGATTTTAAGACTATGTTGGTCCATGATTCCAGTTCTTCTGGAACTGAATCACTCTCTGAAAAAGCTTGAAGTCTCCTGGCATTCTCTTTTTCGTGAAGCATCCACTGCATCTCCATCCAGGATATCCATACCCTGCCACTTCCAAATACAGCACTTGATCTGAGGTCTTAATCTGAGCAGTAAGGGGCCAACGCTGATCCTCGAAAGATGTATTCCCTCGTTTATGGTGTTGCCTCACATGGGCATTCAGTTTTTCCCACTTTTACCCTTTCTATGTTTAGAGTTACCCAGTCCTCCCTAGGCTGGGCAGCTACTTATTGGATGGCTATCGGCCACTTTCCTCCACTTCTCTAGACTGCGAGCAGCTGCTCAGATTGTTTTTAGTCCATCCAGTGTTGAGGAGCTTTTTGGGATTTTCAGTCTTTGCCTTGCTTTCCGGTTATTATGGAGTGCCGAAGGTCATTAATTTGTTTATTCTTTTCAGTTTTGCTAGCGTTTCTCGTCGGATATGGGAGGGCGGGATACCAGCTATTTTATATAAAGATAGTAGTGGTGTCGAATTTAGGGTACCAATAATAATCTGACAGGGCTTATTTAGCTCTGGGTTAACCTTATGTGTATGGCATGATCTTGCCCACATTAGTCCACAGCAATCCGCATTAGAGTAACAAAAGGCTAGGGCTGTTCCCCAGCTATATTTAGAATGAATAGACAATGTCTCAATAGCGTCCACAAATCGAAGATAGGTCTTCCATATACTTATAGAAATAACAGGATAATTCTTTTATCTTTTTTGCTCTATTTATTATTTGGTGTCGACACATGCTTTGACTTCCCTCGTACCCCTTCTTCAGGACTTCATTGAGTGATGGAATTATACTTTAATATACAGTAAATTGTATAATTGTGAAAAATTTAAACAAAAATATTTCAAAACCATGACTCTAATAAACATTAATTGAAAAATGAAAACTAGATTCTTTGAAATATCGCGATGAAAATTTAAGACAAATTTCTAAACACATGAAGGATTTTTCATAAGTCTTTACAGGCTTTCATTACCGATCTTACAAGCCCTTCCCTTCTTCGATGAAAAATACGATTAATTTTTTTTTTTTTTTGCGGCTAGATTGACGTCGGTTTCTCAGGAGCTTCATCTTTTATTCAGAGCAGACTAACTTGTGAAGCCTACCTGCTCCTCAGAAATTAGGTTTGTGATCTGCATCGACATCGGATTCAATTCCATATGGATTGGTTCCTTACCTTATGACAGATTATATCGTCTCAATGCTCTTGCTTTTTCTTTGTATAAAACAGTTTCTGCACCCATATATATATATATATATATATATATATATATACGTAGATACATATATATATATATATATATATATATATATATATATATATATATATATATATATATATATATATATATATACATATATATATATACATATATATATATATATATATATATATATATATATATATATATATATATATATATATATACACACACACATATATATATATATATATATATA
>NC_090741.1:7260090-7282590 GCF_036898095.1 Palaemon carinicauda | reverse complement strand
ATTATATATATAGCATAGTTCCTAAATATTTATATGATTCTACCTCATTAATCCTTTCTCCTTCCAATGATATTTCATTTTCCATTGCATATTCCATTTGCATCATCTCTGCCTTTCATCTATTTATTTTGAGCCCAACGTCCTGTGATATTTCATGATTTCTGGTAAGCAAGCATTGTAAATCCTGTGGTGTTCTACTAACAAGGATAGCATCATCTGCATACTCTAGGTCTGTTAAATTCCTATCACCAATCCAGTACAATCCTTCTCCACCATTTCTGACTATTCTATGCATTACAAAATCCATAAGGTGGATAAACAACAATGGTGATAACACATTCCCTTGAAGTTCTCCGCTGTTCACTGGAAATTCATTTGGTAAGACTCTATTAAAATTAACTTTGCAATTGTTAAGCTCATGAACAAAATAAAATTTATATATTTAAGAGGAATTCCATAATAACGTAGGGCAAAATTGGCCTATGCACACTATCAAAGGGTTTTTCATAATCCACAAATGCCATCAAGAAGGAATTTCTATATACTACGCATTGCTGTACCTGTCTCAAAATGAAAACTCTTCAGTGCAACTTCTACCTTTTCTAAATCCTGTTTGTTCATCTCTTAGTTTTTCATCAATCTTACTCTCCAATCTCCTTAGGATAAGCATACTATATATATTCATAACAAGTGACATAAGTGTTATGCCTTTGTAATTATTGTAATCAGTCAGGTCTCATTTTTTACTATTTTTACTAATACTTCTAACTCTCATTCATCAGGTTTTGATACTTCATGCCACATTCTAAAGTATAATCTTGTAAGTAGTCTGGGAGTCACTACATTTACGGCTAGTATCATCCCGGCAGTTATTCCATCGTATCCCGGGGTTTTCCATCTCAGGTTTTTTTTTTTTTTTTTTTTTTTTTTTTTTTTTTTTTTTTTTTAGGATAGTTCCGACTTCAAACACACTGAATTCATTCATGGGCACATCCAGGTCTAAATCAGCTTTAGGTATATCAATCAAATTATTCCCTTCTTATCTCCTATTCATAACCTCACTAAAGTGTTTCATTTATAGTTATCTTTCTTCATCTTCTGTTGCTATAACAGATTCATCTCTCTTTTTGATGGGTATATGATTCTTCCTCTTTGCCCCAATCAAGATTTCATTAATAATTCTATGAGCATTTCTTACACCATAGCCAGTTCCTCTAATTCATAGAAAAGTCAACCTCATCTGCATTACTGTCTAAATATTCTCTCCAGTCATTCCTGGATGTATATATAAATATATATATATATATATATATATATATATATATATATATATATATATATATATACATATATATGTATATATATACATTACAGTATATGAATATATATATATATATATATATATATATATATATATATATATATATATATATATATATATATATATATAACGGATTTTGAGCGAAGCGAAAAATCTACTTTTGGGTGAGAGGGCCATGACGTCCTGATGGAAGGTTCCTTCAGTACCTTCCTGAAGGTATAGATGACTACAGTGGATATTCCCAGAGAATCAAAGCAAAGGTTTCACAGAATTCTAACTTCTGGCGTGAGTACCCTAAAGGTTTCCCTTTAAGATATCGTATATCAACATGGGACGTATGCTTGACACGCCACATGGCTATCTGCACCCCACATAGTGTTTAAGCTTCGAGGGGGAAAGGTGGAAAGATAACTGAGGAGCCGTTGCAAAGTTATCCTCCTACGTTACTGTTACAGTACATCGCAACGTAAACAAACGGAAGACATAGCTGTCCGCCATCTTGACTGACGTCACGTCCGTCCTCTCCATTCCATATTCAGCGCTTCTGCCAGCCTCCAAGATACAATATGAAAGGGAGGGGCCTGACGGGCTGAACTAGAACCAGTAGGGCGGGTCCATCAGGACGTCATGGCCATCTCACCCAAAAATAGATATTTCGCGTCACTCAAAATCCGTTTTTTGGGCTCAAGCCATGACGTCCTGATGGAAGTGTACCAGAGAATTAGTGTATCGTGTTTTTTCCCCATTTCAAAGTGCCTTCTACTTCAAACAATATTCCTTTGGTCTGGTGACCTTAGAGACCGTGACATCTCCGTTATATGTCACTACCAGTGGCATAAACAATGATATGGCTTCCTGCCCCCCTGGCAGGGAGGGGTCCTGTTTGGACAAGAGGAACATCTCGAAGTACCTGATGAAGATAAACTTACCTGGATGTGAGGATCGTGCCGGTCTCGTAGACAGATCGGAAGGTTAAATATTTGTGTAGGAACAATATTTCACTTGCTTGGTGAGCATATTTCAGACAGGATAAGCATTATATATAATATAATAACAAATATTTAGGGGCATTGAAACACAATAACAGCAATTTATTTTCATATGGAAAGGCGAAATAAGACGCATATGGTATATAAAATATCTATTTTATTCAAGAAATTGCAATAAAGTGAAATAAGGTAAATAATTTACAATAAAATTGTTAAATAAAAGACATAGATCATGATCTGAAAGACGGTGATGTGGAATCTGAAAGGAAAGAATTTGCCTTTATACACATAAGTTCCTGGGGAACGAAAGTCTTTAAGAGTCACAATACACTTCATGTCCAAGAACATGTGGCACACGTGTTAGAATCTATGTCGCTTCACCTTGAGGAAGAACAGTCTTTTGTGACACCAAGTGTCACCTGAAATCACTATGTATCGCACTAGGGTCAACACAGGCACCCGTTGAGTTAGAGTCCTGAAATAACTCATTGTTCTACGCAGCACTAAGCAGCTGGATTCAATACACTACCTGCTGCTACCACGAATCTTTTAACTTCGTGCACCTGCTTCGCATAGTGTTTAAAGAACACTCTTGAGGATTTCCAGCCTGTGAAGGATCGGAGGCTTTCGAAATCCATACCTTGGAAAAAATTTAAAGAGGCGACTTTCCTAGGATCATGACCTACAGGTGTACTGTCAGGATCCGCTCTGCGAATAAAGTAGGTGATTTTCGCCCTTAGTTGTTTAAGTGACAGATCACTACCCGATGTTTCTCCTTTAAAAAGCTGTCCTCTGCCAAAGTCTGAAGTTCTTCGAAGATAGACCTTAAGACTCTCCACTGAGCATAGAGAGACAACTTCCTTCAGAGGGCAGATTCTCCAAGGTCCCCATCTCTTGGTGGGGAGTTCATTTTTGGCGAGAAACGTAGGGTCAGGGAAGAGGGTAAGTTCCCCTGTGTCGGCGAACTGTATCTGGCCCTCTTTTCTTGATAATGCCACTATTTCACTGACTCGGGCTCCCGATGCGAGAGCAAAAAGGAAAATTACTTTTTGAGTCAAGTCTTTCAGAGGGCAAGATTCGTTGTCCAATCTAGAGGCAAAATGGAGCACCTTATCCAGGGACCAGGTGATGGTTCTCAGTGGAGGTGCAGGACGGAGTCTAGCACATGCCTTCGGAAGTTTGATAAAGATTTTGTTGGACAAATCTATTTGGAAGGCGTACATTAGTGGTCTTGTCAAGGCCGATTTACAAGTGGAAATCGTATTGGCCGCCAAGCCTTGTCCATGAAAGTGAATAGAGAAGGACATACAAAAATCTATGGAGATTTCCGTAGGGTTTTTTGCCTTGACAAAGGACACCCACCTCTTCCTGTATGATTCATATTGCCTTCTGGTAGACTTTGTTTTGTATTCCTCTAGGAAGTCTAAACTTTTCTTCGAGATTCCAAACCTTTTCTCCACGGCTAAGGAGAGAAAATCAACAGATGAAGGTCTTGGACTTTCTTTGATGAATCGAAGACAGTCGACTTCTGCACCTGCTGGGAGAGAACTGGGCCCGGTAGAGGGATCAGCTTCGGTTGTAGCTCCAGGACTAGGGGAAACCAGTTGCTCCGGGGCCACTTGGGAGCCACTAGGGCTGCTGTTCCCTTGAAGGTTCTCAGTTTGGAGAGGACTTTCAGCAGAAGATTGGGTGGAGGGAACAGGTAAATCTTGGACCATCTGTTCCAGTCCAGGGACATGGCGTCCACTGCTTCTGCTTTGGGGTCCTCGTATGGGGCCACATATCGAGGAAGTTGATTGTTGTCGCTCGTCGCGAAGAGGTCGATCTGTAGTTCCGGGACTTGACGGGAGATGAAGGAGAATGATCTTGCGTCTAGGGACCATTCCGACTCTATGGGGCTTGTCCTCGATAGAGCGTCCGCCGTCACATTGTGGAATCCTTGCAGGTGAACTGCAGACAAGTACCATTTTTTTTTGTCCGCCAGGCGGAAAATGGGCAAAAGCACTTGGTTAAGGTGGGGCGATCTTAAGCCCTGGCGGTTGAGACATCTGACTACCACGGAGCTGTCCAGGGTTAGACGAATGTGGATCGAAGGACGAGGAGATAGTTTCTTCAGAGTGAGAAGAACCGCCATGGCCTCCAAGATGTTGATGTGAAACGTCTTGAACAGGGGAGACCATGTTCCTTGAACTTGTCGTTGGTGGGAGTGATCCCCCCATCCCTCTAGCGAGGCATCCGTGTGGATGTTTATTGATGGAGGTGGTGGTTGAAGAGGGACAGATCTTTTCAAGGTCCTTGTTTCTGACCACGGCTTTAGGAGTGAGCGAAGCCTGTTTGGTAGCGGTCTTTTGAGATCTCTTCGAGCGATGGATGCGTTTCGTCTCCAGACTCCTGAAGCATCCTTTAGCTGTGCTCATAGCACTGGGTTTGTCACTGAGGCGAACTGTAGGGAGCCGAGTACACGCTCTTGTTGTCATCTTGAAATCCATTTGGATTTGAGAAGTCCTTTGACAGACCCGGCTATTTCCTTCCTTTTCTACAGAGGGATGGAAAGGCGGTGTGACTGAAGATTCCAATGGATTCCTAACCATTGAAATTTCTGAGCTGGAGACAGGCGAGACTTCTTGGTGTTGATTTTGAAACCCAGATGTTCCAGGAATTGGGTCACCTTTCTGCAGGCTCGCGAACATTCTTCTGACGATGTCGACCAAACCTGCCAATCGTCGAGGTAAGCCATCACCTGGACGCCTTGAATGCGTAGCTGGTGGAAGATCGTGTCTGCTAGTTTCGTGAAGATTCTTGGAGCCACGTTGAGCCCGAAGGGCATGGCCCTGAAGGTGTAGTTTCTTCTTTGGAGCCTGAATCCTAGTATGGAGGAAGCATGGTGATTCATTGGAATGTGCCAATAGGCATCCGCCAGGTCTATTGAGACCGTGTAGGCCTTGTGAGGCAGTAAGGCTCTTATATGTTGAAGAGTCAGCATCTTGAATTTGTTGTTCACAATGAACTTGTTGAGAGGGGACAAGTCGAGAATGACTCTGAGCTTGTCTGAGTCCTTCTTAGGAACACAAAACAGTCTTCCCTGGAACCTGGTGGACTTTATCCTCTTGACCACCTTCTTGTTCAAGAGTTCTAGGACATATTCTTCTAGGATGGGGGTTGAGGGCTGGAAGAATTGGTAGAAGGTTGGAGGTGGGTGTATCCAGCTCCACCCTAGTCCCTTCTTGATGATGCTGTGTGTCCAAGGATCAAAGTTCCAACGATCCTGAAAGTGGCGGAGTCTTCCTCCCACCAGAAGCACTTCATTGCTTCTGGTTTCACGAGGGTTTGCCACCTCGGCCGCCTGCTCCCCTTCCTCCTCTGCCTCTGGAAGGGCGACGAGAGGAGTCTCTGCCAGAGCCTCTATCTCTGGGATGAAAGGTAGTGGACTGTCTTTCGTAGGCAGGGGTGAAGACCGGTGATTGGGACACCACCGGCTGAGGGACCAGCTGAAAGGTCTGCTGTGGCTAGACCACTATCTGGTGAGTAGCGGGAGCCGGAAACTGCCGTTTGGGTTGACGCTGTTAGGGTCTAGGTTAGAGGATTTTCTCTTAGGTTGTGGGCCTTCATCCTGAGAGGACTTCCTCTTATGGGACATGCCCCACTTGTTGAGAAGGTTCCGATTCTCAGTGGCAGCCTTGTCCACAATCTCCTTAACCAAAGCCGTTGGGAAGAGATGTTTGCCCCAGATGTTGGAGGAGATTAGTTTCCGGGGTTCGTGTTTCACCACTGCATTGGCGAACACGAACTCTCTACAGGCCCTCCGGGCCTTGATGAAGCTATACAAATCCTTCATCACGGTCACAAGGTGGGTCTTAGCAAGAACCATGTAGAAGTCCGGGACCCAAATGTCCCCGGCCATTGCTTCAAGTTGAACTTGAAGGGATAGGGAGGCAGCTAGCCTCTCCTTGGTGTCCTGTTTCCTACGCAGTAGATGGTCGTTCAGCTTGGGGAGATCTTTGTTGAACTGACGGCCAGCGACGTCAGGTTCCAACTTCCCAACCGTGAAGGTAAGCTGGATATCCTTCCAGCTTTTATCGTTGGGGAGGTGGGGGGGGGGGTAAGGCGAGGGAGAGAGGCCTACACTCCTCCAGTGTAGGGCAGGGCTTTCCTTCCTCCACCGCCTTCAAGACCGCGTTTAGAGCCTTTTCCATGAAGGGAAAGATCATGGTAGGAGGAGCAAGAAAGGATGGATGCTTCTTGCTCAATGCCGGCATCTTTGAGTTAGTGAAGCCTTGGCTCTTGAGGCAATCAGCCAGCATAGCCTGGGCCGTAGAGTGCTCAAAAACGATCACTTTTTTGGGTGAGGTAGCCATGTCGTCCTGATGGAAGTTCCTTCAAAGGTAGCTTCCTAGGTATATTTGACTACAGTGATATATCCCAGAGAATTTACCAAAGGTATCCAGAATTCTAACTCCTGGAGCGAATATCCCTTAAAATTTTAAAAGGGATATCGCGCAATATCAGAGGACGTATTCTTGACACGTTTCATGGCTATCTATACCCCAATAGCGCTTTCGCTTCGAGGGGAAAGAGTGGCAAGAATCAGGAGAGTCGTTAAAGAGACAACGCTCTCGACTCCCGTACTGTACTGTAAATAGTGCGCCAGATCGCCACCGCGAGGCGCCACCAAACCATTCTTTGTAGCTTTGTAGGTGTTGCAGATACAGTACCATAGGGAGGGATTCATTATCCTTTTGTCAAAAAGAGGGTGGGTCCATCAGGACGACATGGCTACCTCACCCAAAAATAGATTTTTCGCTTCGCTCAAAATCCGTTTTTTGAGCTCAGGCCATGTCGTCTTGATGGAAGTTTACCAGAGCATTAATGTATCTGTGGATTTTCAATAGTGCCGTTCATCTCGAGATAAAACTTTCCTTTTGGCCTTCTAGACCTAGAGACACTTGATGTTACCGTTATACATCAACCAGCTGATCATGAAATATGTCAGTGCTTCCTGCCCCCTACAGGGAAGAGTCTGGGTAGACTCAAGGAAAAAACCTGAGGATTTTGAGTTCAAGGAAACAATCTAGCAAACAGTTTGTATATTAGTGTCATCATATACGTAAAGCATAGTCTGTACTTGGATGGTATTGATCTGTGCAGGTTACTGTACCTCCTGGGTCTGTTGTTAAAGAGACGGACAGGTTTATATACGTGTAGGAAACCTTAAACAGTAAAATGAGCAGTCTAGTACAATAAATTCTTACCTATTTGCTTGGAACAATAGGAATCTTGGTTCCGATATTTTCCTAAATATCAAAGGAATCAAAGATGCTCTGACTTATGCATAAAATGGAATATTTGGGGCGAAAGAGACGCAAAGATTTGTTCTATTGTTTATTACAATAAAATTTAGAAATCATAGATGTAATCAATTAGATATTACACTGAATAATTCTGTATAGAGGTATAAACAGTAATAACAGAAAATAAAATCAGTTTCCTGAAAAGAAACACTAGCCACTCTAAGGGAAATATAAGAATTTCACTAAGCATTCTGTTGTTACTAGGGACACTGTGCATATAGGTATGCCTGGCATTTGTTTCAGTCCGTTATGCTTAAAGTCACCCATGTGAATAGAACAGTCTATAGTGTCATCACTAAACACAATACCCAACATGATATGACTTGAAAGTTTATCATGTACACCCTTCACTATAAGTCCCAAATAGTGCACTGTTCTTCGCAGTAATCAAGCAGCAGGTTTTATTACACTGCCTGCCGCCACCACATGAAATTTAATTTCTTGTAATTGCTTCGCGTAGTGCTTGAAGAAAACTCTGGAAGACTTCCATCCAGTATAAGCACGAAGGCTTTCAAACGACATCGTCTGAAAGACATTCAGAGACGAGGCAACTTTTCTCGGATCATGACCTGCGGGTGTACTGTCTGGATCCGCTCTGCGTATAAAGTAGGTGATTTTCGCCCTTATCTGTTTCAAGGATAACGTTGAACCGGAAGTCTCTCCCCTGAAAAGCTGACCTCCCTTAAAGTCTGAAGTTCTACGATGATAGACCTTTAGGCATTCCACTGGGCAGAGGGATGCTTCTTTCTTCAGAGGGCAGATTCTCCAGGGACCCCATCTCTTAGTGGGCAGCTCGTTCTTGGCGAGAAACGTCGGGTCCGGAAAGAGGTTCAGTTCTCCGTTGTCTGTGAACTGAATGTGGCCATCATCCCTCGAGAGGGCCACTATTTCGCTAACTCTGGCTCCTGAGGCTAGTGCAAATAAGAATATCACCTTTTGAGTCAAGTCTTTCAGCGAGCAATCCTCATTGTTCAGGGTTGATGCTAAGTGAAGAACCTTTTCCAAAGACCATGAAATGGGCTTAGGAGGAGCTGCGGGCCGAAGTTTAGCGCAGGCTTTGGGAATCTTGTTGAAGATCTCATTGGAAAAGTCTACCTGGAAGGCGTAAAGCATTGGTCTGGCTAGGGCAGATTTACATGTAGTAATCATATTGGCTGCTAAACCTTGTTCATGAAGATGGATGAAGAAGGACAAACAGAAATCTGTAGAAATCTCCTTAGGTTTCTTCGCCTTGACAAAGGCCATCCACTTCTTCCAGGAAGACTCATATTGTCTTCTTGTTGACTTTGACTTGTATTCTTCTAAGAAGTTAATACCGTCCCTAGAAATCCCGAACCGTTTCTTGACCGCTAAGGCGAGAAAATCATGAGATGAAGGTTCTGGGTTTTCACTGATGAAGCTGAGACAGTCAATTTCTGCACTTGCTGAGTCAGAACTGGGTCCGGCAACGGGATCAGCTTCAGGCATAGTTCCGTTACTAGAGGGAACCAAACGCTGTTGGGCCATTTGTGGGCCACTACTGCTGCTGTCCCTCAAAAGGATCTCAGTTTGTCGAGGAATTTCAGCAGAAGGTTGGTTGGAGGGAATAGGTAGATCTTGGACCATTTGTTCCAATCTATGGACATTGCATCCATTGCTTCCACTAGAGGATCCTCGTATGGGGCTACATACCGGGGTAGCTTCTTGTTGTCGCTCGTTGCGAAGAGGTCTATTTGCAGTCCTGGGACTTTGCGTAAGATGAAGGAGAATGATCTTGCGTCTAGGGACCATTCTGACTCTATCGGTTTGGTCCTGGATAGAGCGTCCGCTATCACATTGCGGAACCCTTGAAGGTGGACTGCTGACAAGTGCCATCTCTTCTTCTCCGCTAGGCGGAGGATGGCTAGTATCACTTGGTTTATGTGAGGCGATCTCGAGCCCTGTCGGTTTAGGCATCTCATTATGATTTCGCTGTCTAGAACCAGACGGATGTGGATTGAGCAGCGGAGTTTCAGTTTCTTCAGAGACAGAAAAACAGCCATGGCTTCCAGGAAATTGTTGTGGAAGGTTTTGAAGAGGGGAGACCAGGTTCCTTGGACTTTCCGATGATGAGAGTGACCTCCCCACCCTTCTTTCGAGGCATCCGTGTGAACGGTGACTGACGGTGGAAGCGGTTGTAAGGGAACCTTGTTCCTTAGGTTCTTGGCCTCCGACCATGGCTTGAGTAGGGATCGCAGACGATTTGGTATCGGTCTTTGTAGATCTCTTCGAGCGTTTGATGCATATTTTTTCCAAACTCCTGATGCATCTTTTAATTGTGCTCTCAATACTGGATCTGTCACTGAGGCAAACTGGAGGGACCCCAACACTCTCTCCTGTTACCTTCTTGATATCCTTGCGGACCGAAGAAGGCTTTTGACAGATCCTGCTATCTCTTTCCTTTTCTTTGATGGAATGGAAAGGCAGTGTGACTGCGAGTTCCAGTGGATGCCCAGCCACTGAAACTTTTGAGCTGGAGACAGTCGAGATTTTTCCAAGTTGATCTTGAATCCCAAGTGTTCCAGGAACCGGATCACTTCCTTGGAGGCCTGCCTGCACTCTTCCTCGGATGCTGCCCACACCAGCCAGTTGTCCAGGTAGGCTACCACCTGGATTCCTTTTAGGCGTAGTTGATGAATGACTGCATTCGCAAGCTTGGTGAATACCCTTGGAGCTATGTTCAGACCGAAGGGCATGGCTCTGAAAACGTACTGTCTTTTTTGTAGTTTGAATAACCAGGTAGGGGGAAACCTGACGGCTGATTGGAACGTGCCAGTACGCATCCGTCATGTCTATGGAGACTGTGTATGCCTGTTTGGGCAACAGGGTCCTGATGTGTTGAAGCGTCAGCATTTTGAACGTGTAGTTCACTATGAACTTGTTGAGTGGTGACAAGTCCAGAATGACTCTGAGCTTTTCCGAGTCCTTCTTCGGAACACAAAATAGCCTTCCTTGGAATCTGACAGACTTCTACTTCCTTATAACACTTTTGTTCAAGAGTTCCAGAACATATTCTTCCAATATGGGGGTTGAGTGCTGGAAGAATTGAGGGAAGGTCGGTAGAGTTGAGCTCCAACTCCACCCTAGTCCGTTCTTGATTAGGCTGTGGGCCCAGAGATCGAAGGTCCAACGATCCCGGAAGAGGAAAAGTCTCCCTCCTACCGGTAGCATATCACTTTGAGTGTTGGGTGGAGGATTTACCTCCTTGGCCACGTCCACCTTTGTTGCCCCTACCTCTGAAGGGGCGTCTGGAGGATCCTCGAAAGGAACCTCGAGACTTCGGCCGAAAGGTTGTCGATTGCCTTTCAAAAACTGGGGTGAACACTGGTGACTGGGTTGCCAGCGTTTGGGGCACCAGTTGGAAGGTGGTGGGTGGTTGTGCCACCGTCTGGGAAACCGTGGCCACGGGAAGCTGTTGCTGTTGTTTAGGCCGAGAGGGCACTTTAGGTCGTTTCGACTTATTCTTCGGCTGGGGACCCTCATCAGCTGAAGATTTTCTTTTTGGGGACAAGCCCTATTTAGATAAAAGGTTTCTATTCTCTGTAGCGGCTTTGTCCACGACCTCTTTGACCACTCCGCTTGGGAAGAGATCTTTTCCCCAGATGTTGAAAGCTATCAGCTTCCTTGGTTCGTGTGTCACCGTAGCCAAGTGAACACGAACTCTCTACAAGCCCTTCGGGCTTTAATAAAGTTGTACAGGTCCTTGGTGACTGTTGCCAAATGAGATTTGGCGAAGACCATGTACATGTCTAGGGTATCCGGGATGCTTGCCATTGTCTCTAGGCCAGTCTGCAGAGACAAGGAAGCAGCAAGACGTTCTTTTGTCTCCTGCTCTCTGTGCAGGAGAAAGTCTGACAGCTTCGGGAGGTCTTCGCCGAACTATCGTCCGGCAATATCTACCTCCAGCTTCCCAACTGTGAAGGTGTTGTGAACATCCTTCCAGTCCGCATCGTCTGATGGGAAGGCAAGGGAGAAGGGTCTACACTCCTCCAGTGTAGGGCATGGTTTCCCTGCCTCAACTGCCTTTAAGGCTACCTTAAGCCCTTTGTCCATAAAGGGGAAGGCACGTTTGGGGTCAGCAATGAAGGACGGGTGCTTCTTGCTGAGAGACGGCACCTTGGAGCTAGTGAAGGCCCTCTCCTTTAAGGTGGTGGTATATAAGGCCTGAGCCTTAGAGAGTTCAAGGACAATAGTTTCCTTCGGCTCCGTCTCCTTTTTGGATGCAGGTTCCGTCTTTAGACGGACATAGCAGTCCGGGTAGGCTCCTTTGCTGGGCCAGAACTCAATTTCCTCCACTGGGACAGTGCCCAGTTTTTCTGAGAGGAAGATCTTCCCCCCGACATAGGCATATGCTCTGTGTACCTCCAGGGGTTAACCTCAAAGAAGGCGGGGAGATCCTTGACGTTTAGCTTCTTTGGGGCCAAACGTGTTGCAACTAGCTGATGCATTTCCGTCCGAAGAGAGGCCTCTTTCTCGGACGATTTCTTTTGAATGTCCTGCACCATGGACAACAGCGAGTGCAACGTACTCGTGATGGAATCTAACTGGGGTGCAGCGGAAGAAGTTGAAGGCACCGGCTCAGTCACCATGGCTGATGATACTGAACGTGGAACGTCATCCGCCTGATCCAGTTCCTCCAGTAGGAGATTGTTCTCAGTCTCCGAGACAACTGACATGTTGTCCTCTAATTGGATGCTCTCCAAGGCATCCGAAACTTCAAATTCTACCGGAATCTGAACCAGGGGAATCTCAGGTTGAGCCTGGGGAATAACCGCATCCGAAGATGCCCTAGGGAAAAGACAAGCCCTCATCTTTTCATTAGGAAGGTATGGGCAGCGTTTCCCTTGGTGCATCCCTAGACTCAGTGGACTCTTGATCGTCAAAAGCCTCTCTTACCAGTTTTTCGCAAACGGTACATACCTGTGGGTCCCAGTACTTGAGAGCCCCCTTGGTGATTGCGCAGCGAGCATGGGCCCTGCACATGTCATGGCCGTATAAGTTCTTACTACGGACCCTGCAAAAGTTGTTCCCGCACTCGGGATGCTCCTCCTGTAAAGAAAGAAAAGCATACAAGTATTCGGCAAAATTCTCAGATTTCAGCATACATATTATTAATAATACAGTGGAACCTCTACATACGATTGTCCCAACATACGAATTTTCCAACATACGAAGTAAAATTCGACCAAATTTCTGTCTCAACATACGAAGTGTTGCTCCAACATACGACGTAAACAATACGCTTACCCGTGGAATTTTCTCGAAAGCGTGCAGCGTAGTTTGTAGTTGACGCCGCTAGACGGCAGCACATCGGAGGGACGCCAATCGAGCGTCACCTTGATCAGTCCTCTCATCGCGTGCGCATCGTGTGGTTGTCCTCTATTCGCTCAGTTTTAACAGTTTTTTATCTTGCCTTTTCACGTGTTGTTTTCTGTGTTCCGTAATCATGGGTCCTAAAATGCTTAGTAGCAGTGGTGAGAAAAAGAGGAAGTCTATGCTTTCATTAGAATTAACGCAGGAAATCATAGAAAAGCATGAGCGAGGTGTACGTGTTAGCGATCTGGCTATACAATATGGCCGGAATATGTCGACGAGCTCGACGATCATATAACAGAAGTCAGCCATTAAATCAGTGAAACCTTCGAAGGGGATCACGGTTATTTCTAAACGTCATAGCCCTACCCTTGAAGAGATGGAACGACTTTTGTTAATATGGATCAAAGACAAGGAGATTGTTGGCGATACAATCACGGAAACGATCATTTGTGAGAAGGCCAGCACTATCAACAGTGACTTGAAGGCGACGCACTCTCGGGGTGACGCGGGGGAGAGTTCAGCCAATCCTACGACGGAGGAATTCAAGGCGTCTCGAGGTTGGTTCGAGAAATTTAGGAAACGGACCGGGATTCATTCAGTTGTTCGTCATGGAGAAGCTTCGAGTTCAGACACTAAGGCTGCTAAAGACTTTGTTAAAAAGTTCGAAAGCATCGTGGCGGAGGAAGGTTACGTAGAGCAGCAGGTTTTCAACTGTGATGAAACCGGTCTGTTTTGGAAAAAGATGCCTAGTCGAACGTACATTACCGCTGAAGAGAAGAAAATGCTTGGACATAAGCCAATGAAGGATCAGTTGACTCTTGCGCTTTGTGCCAACACCAGCGGGGACTGCAAAATTAAGCCTCTGTTAGTTTACCATTCCGAAAACCCTAGGGCATTTAAAGCACATAGAATTAATAAAGACCTGCTACATGTTCTTTGACGTTCTAATTCTAAGGCTTGGGTTACTAGGCATATCTTTGTGGAATGGGTAAACGTAGTTTTCGGCCCTGCTGTCAAGAAGTATCTGCAGGAAAGGAATTTGCCTTTGAAGTGCTTGCTTTGTTTGGACAATGCACCCGCTCACCCCCCCGGACTCGAAGATGATATCATCGACGAATACAAATTCATCAAGGTGTTGTATCTTCCACCGAATACCACCCCTATCCTCAAGCCCATGGACCAGCAAGTCATCTCTAATTTTAAGAAGCTGTACACCAAGCACTTATTTAAGCAGTGCTTTAATGTCACGCAAAGCACCAACTTAACTTTGCGTGAATTTTGGAGGAGCCACTTCAATATCGTGCACTGCTTAAAGATCATTGATCAGGCTTGGGAGGGAGTAACTCGTCGGACCCTGAATTCCGCTTGGAAGAAGCTTTGGCTTGATGCTGTTGCTCCCAGAGATTTCGAAGGTTTTGGCCCCGAGAATGAACATGTGCTTGCTCCCGAGGAAGACGTCGAAGAGATTGTATCCCTTGGCAAGTCCATGGGTCTGGAGGTGGATGAAGATGACATCACTGAACTCGTCGATGAGCATCACGAAGAGCTCACCACCGAGGAACTCAAGGAGCTGCAAGCCATGCAGCATGATGAGTTCCAAGCACAGTTGAGTGAGTTGGAGGAGATTGAGGAGGTAGGCGAAATCTTAGGTACGGCGGAAATAAAACAGATGTTGGCATATCATCAACACGTTGTTGATTTCATCGACAAGCATCACCCACAGAAATTTCAGGTTTACCGTGTTGTTGCGCAGTTCGATGATGTTTGCTTAACGCATTTTAGAAAAATCCTTAAAAGCCGTACAAAGCAACTTTCACTCTATAGTTTCTTTAAAAAATCTCTACTAAAACAGTCTAGTGATCATGATGAAAAGAAAGAAAGTGAAGCAAAGAAAAGGAAGACCAAATCGAGTGAAAGTGATGAAAATTAAAAATAAGAAAAGAAAAATGTAAAAAATAATATAAAATTATAAAAATGAAAATAAAAAAGCTAAGTTAAGTTAAAGTTCACGTAGTAGTGTAAGTTAGTGTAAGTTATCGTACACGTTATCGTACAAAGTCACCGTCCCTACCTTCTCGCTGATCTTCCGTCTCCTCCTGCGTAGAAGTCCCTACACCTGCGCTGGCCTGTCGCTAAGGTAAAGTGTTACATTACAACCCGTTTTTTTATTTATTATTTCATTATTATTATTCTTTTTTTTGGTTTGTAATATGTATTTATTATACAGGCATTGTATTAATGTATTGTGTAATTAGGTGTAGCCATTCATTAAGGATTTATTATGGGTTTTCAGGCTGAGGAACGAATTAAATCAATTACCATGTATTCTTATGGGAATATTTGCTCCAACATACAATAGTTTTAACATACGAAGTAGTTTCTGGAACGAATTAAGATCGTATGTAGAGATATCACTGTATTAGCTTGGATAGGGTAAGCTAGAGAAAGGAAAGACACCTACATGTGTTTCCTGTCCAGCCAATTGCTATGACCTCCTCCAATATTGAATGCAAAATTCTTTAAGAATTTTTAGGGGAAGATGATATCCTTTGATATAGAGTGTCTTCCTGACACAATCTTCCAAGTTCAACATTGGGGATTAAAGACAATAATGGATAATAACCATTAATGGAAGAGAGAATCGCTCTCTTATATGTGATGGTCTCACAATGAAGGACCTTGCAGGTTGGAAAAAACTTTTGGGCTACAGCACTGACTGTCGGCAGCATGCCGGCAGTCCTGTCAGGCCTGGCGGCGTCTGCTGGGCAAGCCGGCACATGACGGTCTATTCTGGGCTATTCAAGGCAATTACTGTCTTCAAAATAATGGGCGGCAGGCCGCCGGCCGGCAGTGGATCTGCCGTCTGGCAGCGGCTCTGCCGGCCGGGAGCGGCTCTACCGGCCGGCAGCCGGGGTTCCTTCCATCAAGTAGGACCCGGCGGCATCCGGCGGCAAATGTCCAAGTTATGGGTGGCTGGCTGCCGGCCGGCAACTCAGTAGCCGGCAGCCCGTCCCAGTATGTCTATTGTCGTTGGGTTGTCGATCAGCGACGCCCATAGTAAGCAGCGGCAGAGCAAGTGCCGGCCGGCAGACAATTGACATGGCCCAGTAAAACGAAAGGTAGAGAAAAAGAGAGGATGGAGGAAGACAAGTGTTCAGCCTTGCCGGCCTACATCCAGAATGAGGGTTCAAGTGGAAGGGGGAATTATATTCGGGCTTCCACCCAACCATATCCCAATCATATGGGCTATGGAAGGCAGTCCAAGGGAGGACTGAAGAATACTCTAAAGAATACGAGGGTACCTGCCGGCAGCCGGCTCGGCCGGCGGCAGACAGGGAACCTCAGGCCAGTCCTACAGATAACCCTTAGGGTCAAATTTAGAACGACGGCCAGGAGGGTGTTGGCTCATCCAACACGAAAGAGACAGAGGGGGAGGGGGTAGATGGGCTACAAGTAAGGTAATGCCCGAAGGCACCACCCGACTTAAGGGATTCTGGTCTCATGGAGTAACCTCAGGTAGGAGAAGTCATTTCCCCAGGTTGGGTTAGTCAAGTGAGAGAGCGGCCCATAGGACACAATCTCACAAGAGAACAGAATCTCGTGCCAGAGACCTTAGGCAGTGAAGAAGTCATTTCTTCGGTCTAAGATCTACCAGCACAGGACTATCTGCTAGGCCAAGGAAGGGGGGAATTGTCATACAAAACCCTTCAAGTATGGTCTAGGAAGGTCTAGCCTCCTGTAAAAGCAGCTTAACCTGACATGGGAAATCATTTCGCCAAGACAGAAAGATGCTTAACACAGACTTATTACTCTGATGTCCCGTCCTAAACTCAAAACCGAATCAGTGGTTAGGAGAAAGAAAACGGAACGTCTCAGTAAAACTTTGCCAGAACTCGGTTCTCAGCAAAGTAAACTGAGGATAGCCTAGGCTAATCAGAGAGAAAGGGGATTGCTCTTGAATCTCCTAGGAGATTAGTATCGACTTAAAAGGTATAGGAGGTGTCAGTCTCCCCTTAAAAGACAATACAAGAGCAATGGGGATATGTATGAAAGTATACTAAAGCCCCTAGGTTAGTAGCCTAGGAGCATTGAGAATCGTTCACCGAAACTCTCTGTATACTATCTTGGAAGAGGAAAGCATAATGCAGTAATATCATAAATGTGTAAAATATTGCCTGAGCTTCAATAAAACTTTACCAGGAAGGTTATATCATGCATGAAGTGTGTAGGTGCCTAGGCTAGGAAGCCTAGGACTCGTGAGGCTCGAAATAAATAGCCAAATCCACGACAACAATGACATAATATAAGAATCCCTAGCTAAAATTCTAAATAGCTAAAGTTATTAAAGCAATTAATGCCGGGAAAGGGTCGTTCTGGCTGACTAAATGTACAGAAAGAACGACCGCGTCCATGATGCCCTCCGGCTGGCAACAGCTCTTGTTACATTAATTACGATCTCAATTGAAGAGCAAAACTGGCAAGAGCTTACATTTACACAAATCAAAGATATTACTTAACTTTCCAGAAGCTGATGAGGCTGGTGAAGACATTATAGCGACCAAAAAACTCCAAAATAGCGAGAGATAACATGGGATTACACCGGTCAACGAAGCTACGAGAGAAAGAATGGTTTGGTGGCTCCTCGAGGTGGCGATCTGGCGCACTATTTACAGTACAGTAGGGGAGTCGAGAGCGTTGTCTCTTTAACGACTCTCCTGATTCTTGTCACTCTTTCCCCTCGAAGCGAAAGCGCTATTGGGGTGTAGATAGCCATGAGAAGTGTCAAGAATACGTCCTCTGATATTACACGATATCCCTTTTAAAATTTTAAGGGATATTCGCTCCAGGAGTTGGAATTCTGGATACCTTTGGTAAATTCTCTGGGATATATCACTGTAGTCAAATATACCTAGGAAGCTTACCTTTGAAGGAACTTCCATCAGGACAACATGGCTACCTCACCCAAAAATAGATTTTTCGCTTCGCTTAAAATCCGTTCTTTAGGTTCGGTCTCCTTCCTGGAGGCCGGTTCGGACCTGTGTCTGACATAACAGTCCGGATATGCCTCAAAGCTCGGGTAGAACTCTACCTCTTCGAGGGGGACGGCACCCAATTTGTTGTTGATGAAAATTCGGCCCGTCGTTACTGGCATGTGCTCCGCATACCTCCAGGGATTTGACACCGAGCAAGGAGGAAGCTGTTTGACCGAGATTTTCTTCGGTTGCCTCCAGCGCATAAAATGTCTTTTGAGGTCCTCTTGGCCCTTGCGGAAACTCTCGTCCATGAGTGCCACCAGGCCCTGGATGGTATCTTGGGTGGTTGGCAGTGCAGGAAGCGAAGCAGCAGAGGTAGAGGGAACTGGCTCCTCGACCACAGCAGAAGCCGCAGAGGGTGCTCGGGCGACCTCGCCCTCCGAATCAAGGAACTCCACCTGATCCTCATTTTCCTCCTGACCCTCAGTCATGAGGGTCCTTTCGATATTTTCGGACACGTCCGACATCCCCTCCACCTCGTCGATGTGACAGCCTTGGAGAGAGACCGTAACATCCGGTTCAACCGTAAGTTGAACACAGGGGATCTTGTCCTTAGGAATCACGGCATCAGCCGATGCCTTAGGGAAGAGAAGGGCCCTCATCTTCTCGTTGGGGAGATAAGGCCCTTTGGCGTTCTTCTGGAAACCGCGCACCCACTTGCACAGTTTCTCTCGTGCATTGTCCCGGGCCTCCTCGGACGGAGGGTTGTCGAACGCCTCATCAAGATGGCTTTTGCAGACTGAACAAGTCTGCGGATCCCAATACTTGAGATTCCCTTTCTTGGTGGCACAGGTGGCGTGGGTCCGGCACGCCAGATGCCCATAAAAGTCAGGGCGATGAACTCCGCAGAAGGAGCTCTCACACTTCACGTACTCCTCCTGTAAAAGAAAGAGACAATGAGTACTTGAGAGTCATTATATCATGACTTATAGTAATCTCAGATTAAAATTTAAGTGGCAACTTATAAAATATAAGTTTCATTTTGGTTATGAGCTCACAATAGGTGAGCTAGAAAAGAAGTAGGAAGACACATATTTGTGAATCCTGCCCAGCCAATTGCCGCGACCTTACACTATAATTAATTACTTAGAACCTGTAGGGTTCTAAAAAGGGGGAAAGAGCATCCGTTCGCATGAGCCAAGCTTAGCCTTCCTCTGGGGAATTAATCATAGAGAGGTGCAAAGCTGAAATCATTCAGTTTATATAGAGAAAAGGGGGAAAATTAGAATAAACCCCCTTTTGCAGGTTCGGTCCCGGCAAGAGACTGCACAAGGAAGCACAGAAAATGCTGGAAAAGTTTTACTGAACAACCGTATACAATAGTCATTGTTCTATGGTATGAAATACCAGAGGAGAACTGGCTAGTCTATACAGCTGCATGATAGTGACTACCGGCACGGGGCCGGCAGCCGGGAGGGGTGATTGTCCACTGTAAGCCGAGGCTAGAAGCGCTGGCAGACTGACGGCAGGCCAGAGGCCCGTCTAGCGAGGTGAACCCATCAATGGCCACATACCAAGTGGCAGAGAGACAGGAAGACACTTTGGGAATGGCGGATCGCTGGCAGGACGGTGGATCTCCGCCAGGACGGTGGCCCCCGGCAGCCGGCAATGGTAGACCATCGCTGACATCATTCAATGAAGCAGGAAGGTTACCCAAGATGCCGGCGGCTAACGCCAGCAAGTGGAGGCGACAGTGGACCGGCACCGAGATAGAAAGAGAGAAAGGTAAAGAGGGAAGGTAAGGAAGGTTAATACCCAGTACCCAAACTAACCTTCCTCCGGAAGGAGTGTTCACATGAAAGGGGGGATACGCCTATCATCCGGCGGCAGAGAGCCGGCAGATGGCTATGTTGCCTGTGGTAGCCCAAGGGAGGGCCAGAGAACACTCAAGGAGGGAGGTCTTCCGCCGGCAGGCCGACCGCCGGCACTATACCATAGTTCAACTATGTTAGGGAAGTGTAGCAGAACGGACCACTAGCAGAAGAACACAGCCAATCCCACAACTCGCCTGCAAGCGGAGGAGTTGTAGGACGGCGGACAGGGGTGTGATGGCAAGCCAACACAAAGGGACAGAGTGGGGGGAGGGGGAAAGCGTCCTGAGAGGGAGTGATAAGGGGGTGGGGACACGCCCTTACACCCCCAAGAGAAGGGAATCTGCTTATAGGCTAGCCTATCTAGGGCGAGGAGAACGCTCTCCAACCTAGGGTAGGCTAGCTCAGCTTAGGTACAGCACTAGTGTCCTGTCCTAAACTCTAAAGAAACAGATTCCCAATGACTGCCTAACCTAGGCTAGGAGAACCATTCTCCCAGACTAGGCAAGACAGGGGTAGGACAAGTCGCTAGGCTGCAGGGAGGAAGGGTCGTGACCCAACCAAGTGCAGACTAGGGGTAAACGGCAGAGCCCTTCCACCTTCATCCTCCAGCCAGTACCAGAAGGAGAAAACGTTCTCCTAAGGTGAGCTTTGGTGAACGACATGTACTCTGGGGTTCTGTTCTAACTCGAGCCATGAACAATGGCAATGAGAAGGAAAGAACAATCCTAGCCTAACCTACCTGAATGCCATTCGAGGTAAGAGGGCTAGGATGTAGCCTAGGGTACTGCAGAGGGAGGAGATTACCTTAAATAAGGTAACTGGGGAGATAAGGAAGCATACAAGGGCCCCTACGTTAGGTTAGGGGGTAAAAAAGTCGATGGTAAGACCACCCACGACCCCTTGTATAGTCCCTAGAAGGCGAAAAAACACATGTGCAATCACTGAATCTTGTATGTATAATTGCCTAAATCTTCTTTTCGTAAATTAACACTAGGAACACTTATTATATCGTGCAGGAAGTAAACATGAACACTTAGGCATCGAGCCTAGGGGATAGGCTAGTAGGCTAGCGTAGGGTTCGGCTAACTAAGTTCGCCGAAGAATACTATCGGCATAATATAGCTAATTCTTTGCAATGAAGACTAAATAACTAATGATATTAAATTAGTTATTAGACCGGGAATGCTGTTCTGTCTAACTAAATAAAGCATGCGAGGCAAACAGCAGCGCCGCAACATGATGTCTCCGGTCAAGGCACAGCTCCACCACAAAACACAAGATTTAAGGATAAAAAATCGTTACTTTACGGCTAGAGCTTATTTATACGATACAAGAATATGGCACTCAACTTTCCAGAAGAAGGCGAGGCCGAAGATTGCGACATGGCGTTGAAAAAAGCAAGAACTGGGAAAACCAAACTATGCAGTGACGCTACTAGAATTAGAATGAAGAGGACGGACGTGACGTCAGTCAAGATAGCGGACAGCTATGGCTGCCGTTTGCTTACGTCGCGAGGTACCGTAACAGTAACGTAGGAGGATAACTTTGCAACGGCTCCTCAGTTATCTTGCCACCTTTCCCGCTCGAAACGTAAACGCTATGTGGGGTGCAGATAGCCATGTGGCGTGTCAAGCATACATCCCCTGTTGATATACGATATCCTAAAGGGAAACCTTTAGGGTACTCGCGCCAGAAGTTAGAATTCTGTGAAACCTTTGGTTTAATTCTCTGGGAATATCCACTGTAGTCATATATACCCTCAGGAAGCTACTGAAGGAACTTTCCATCAGGACGTCATGGCTTGAGCCCAAAAATACTGTGTGTATATATATATATATATATATATATATATATATATATATATATATATATATATATATATATATATATATATATATATATATATATACAGTGACCCCTCGATTTTTGTGGTAGTATCTACAGCGATACTTGACACCATAATTATTTATTTACTTAATGTGCATTTGGATTTACTTAAATCTACCCGTACTGTTAACAACCCACACTTTACTCTACTATTAACTCTGACAACTTTTAAACAATATGAAATCGGTATGTAAGTTTATAATACCATATAACAAAGGCTAAATATCAGTAGTAAGCTGTTGGCAAGTTTACCATACAGTAGGGAGGTAACTGCACTGTATAGTGAAATACACATAGCTATATATGACGTGATTGGCAAGTGTTGAATTTAGAAAAATACAGTACGCAAACAACAGTAATATATAATAAAATATCACGTTACTGTACTGTATTATATGTAATATAGTACTGTAACACTTAAAAGATTTAAGAAAAAAAAGAATGTTACTCTACTCACCACGAAGGGAGTTTGATCAAAACTTGAATGGTACTGGAGATTAATTTGATGGGCATTCAAAATGGTGACGATCGCAGCCCCTCTTACTATGCATTTTGTCACCGAGAAGGTACGCTTAGCGTTTTTCCAAGAACGAGACATACAGTACTGTAGGGACATTGCATTCCAGATGAGTCTTTACTTTTTCATGAGTTACAAGTTCATATATGTTTTTTTTTTTTTTTTTGCTATTTTATTTACTGACTGAGAAGTACTTTTTACTATTAATATTTAAATGGATTCAATTAAAGATTTAGGTCTTCATTTATCTTTATTTT
>NC_090741.1:7247590-7257590 GCF_036898095.1 Palaemon carinicauda | reverse complement strand
CATGAAATTTCTTTCTCACCGCAACAACAAAAGCAAGGACAATACAATTTCCATTACTCCACACGGAAGAATCCCTCCTCAGTACTGCAGCGAATGATCTGCTAATTTTATTTATTTCATTTTGATTCTCATTTAAGCGACGGTCCCTTAAGGAAGAGTTATTTTTTCTTTACACATATCTTAAGAAATTTACGTTTTTTTTCTATTTCGTTACTTTTGCATTATTTATAGTTTTGTTATTTATTTCTGTTGAATCGACAGTTTTACTAAAAATTTAGATTCGAGAACATTCTTGACTTTGTTAAATCAGTCGTGAGTCTTCTCCATCATAAGTCTTAAAACTTCATATTATTCTAGATGTTTTATCCCTGCTGCTATGACCAGTTGTGAAATGATCTTCTTTACCAGGTGGTTGAATAGGTGGAATTTCAGAAGCTCAAACTTGCAGTGAATGTTTTTATGTTGATGTTAACGTTCAGCTACTGTACACTATGTACCAACCGTGTTTCACACAATTGTACATAATTCCTTTTGTATATATTATGGTTGTATCTTCGCTCTTCCCTCGCACTAAAACGAACATGAAAATTCAAGTCTGGTTTTTCCTCTGTGATTTTGTCTGTCTTGTGAACTTGTCATGTCCTGTTGCCTTGAGGTTTTGTATATAAGGAGAGTGTTCCACAACAATATAACTCAGTCGTTTCCAATCTGCCTTTGATTTCACAACTCCTCTCTCGGCCCGTCACATTGGTGACCCCGGAAGTCGACTCGCTTCCACCGCCTTCCACCCCCACCCCCTCGCCCCTCCATCGTTGGTACTATGACGAACTCTACGGCAGTTGGCGCTACGGCCTCTCCATTCAAACTTTCATCGTTTGCCAGCGGAGAGGCGTTTGCTTGGTTTCAGCGCGCAGAAGTCCAGTTTCGTATCAGGGGCGTGACTCGCTCAACCACCAAAGCGGATAATGTTCTCTCGGCGATACCCGAGGACACCTTCCCAGAAATATCCGACTGGCTTTGTGAACACGGAGACACCCCAATAGCGTATGACGACCTCAAATCATAACTTCTGCAACAGTACTCGCCGTCGCCAGCCGCCCGTATAGCAAAGCTTTTTCAGCTCTCGCAACAACCGTTGGGGGACCAAAGGGCTTCGCTTGCCCTCAGGGAAATGACCAGTATCGCTCGCCTTCAACCTGCCGCAGACGGCTCTCCTCGTGAGGTGAACCTACTCCGTGCCCTTTGGATACGCCGTTTACCTGAACCTGTGCGCGCTGCCATACCCGATGTCGATAGTTTACCCATAAAGGACTTGATGACCAAAGCCGACGCCCTTATGGACAGCCCCTTCAAGACCTCCATCAACGCCTCCACCCCTGACGACGAGGATGCCTATTCAACGTACACCGAAGCTGACATGAATGCCGTAGGACATACACGCCTACCCCGTGACGTGCCGAAGCGGCGACAAATCCGCCCACCACCCACCAATCGCTCGCGCCCCAACGAACGACTTCTACAGCCACTTACTACCTCCCATCCACCGCAGTTTTGCTACTACCACTTCAGATTCGGGGCAACCGCGAAGAAATGTGCCAAAGATTGTCAGTGGCCAAAAAACGTGTAAGTAGGCCATCGCCTGTGGCGGTGGCCTCCCATGTTTCTAATCTTTTCTTTTTACAGGATGCAGGAACGGGCGTGCGATTTTTGGTAGACACGGGTGCTTGTCGTTCTCTTTTGCCAAGGAAACTCTTCAAGGCACAACGTAGTCTGTCTACATCTGCCGACGTCCGCTTGGTAGCTGCCAACGGATCTGCGATACCCACCTACGGTTACGAGAGCCTCACATTATCGTTCGGAAACGGTAAATTCAATTGGAAGTTTCTCGTTGCTGACGTCACAATGCCAATCCTCGGTGCGGATTTCCTCTCTCATTTCCACCTTCTGGTCGATGTCGCCCACCGACGATTGGTCAACGCAGACTCGTACTTGTCGACACCTCTTCAACCCGCCCCCTCTAACCTCGCTCTCCACATCAGCGCACCCACGGATGCCTACGCCCACCTCCTCACGTCGTACCCGGAAGTTTTCCGTCCAGAACTTCGCCAAACGCCCACGGTTCCTGCTAAGCACGGTATTTATCACCATATCAAGACGACGGGACCCCCAGTCTTCGCAAAATTCAGACGTCTGGCACCGGAACGATTGGCAGCCGCCAAACAGACGTTCGCCGAAATGGAGAAAATGGGCCTTTGCCAAAAGGCCTCCAGCCCATGGTCGTCACCCTTACACATCATTCTGAAGAAAGACGGCTCCCTCCGTCCGTGCGGGGATTACAGGCGCCTGAACATGCAAACAGAACCGGATCACTACCCCCTCCCAAACATTGCCGATGTAACCTCCTACCTGCACAAAGCAAAGGTTTTCTCTACGCTTGACCTCCTGAAGGGGTATTATCAGGTGCCTATGAACCCAGAAGACATCCCCAAGACCGCCATCACCACTCCGATTGGTACATACACCTTCAATTACTCCTGTTTTGGCCTTCGTAATGCTGGGGCAACGTTTCAACGTCTCATGGATGGCATCTTAGGGGACCTCCCTTTCTGTGTATGTTATGTGGACGACATACTTGTGTTCTCCTCCTCAAAAGAGGAACACCTCCGTCACCTGCGCATCGTGCTCGACCGCCTGCAACAAAACGGCCTTGTAGTCCGGTACGACAAGTGTACCTTTGGCGCCAACGAAGTGTCGTTCTTAGGGCACCGTATCACTCCTGAAGGAGTCCATCCCCTCCCTGAGAAGGTAGCAGCCGTTAAGAATTTCCCCACGCCCTCGACCGTCAAAGCTCTGCAGGAATTCTTGGGCATGATCAACTATTATCACCGCTTTCTGCCAGCCATTGCCGCCACTCTTGCTCCCCTCTACGCCTCCCTCAAGGGCAAGCCAAAGGACCTGAAGTGGGGTCCCCTTCAAGAAGCGGCCTTCTGCAATGCAAAGAAGGCCCTATCAACTGCTGCGGCTCTCACTTTTCCTATCCCACACGCCCCTCTCCTTCTCTCCACCGATGCCAGCGATGTCGCTATTGGTGCAGTACTCGAGCAGGTGGTCAAAGGCTCGCCCCGCCCATTGGCCTTCTTCAGCAGAAAACTGTCCAAGGCAGAATCGGGTTATTCTACCTTCGATCGAGAATTGCTGGCGGTGCACCTGGCTGTCCGTCACTTTCGCCATTTCTTAGAAGGTACGCCCTTCGTCATTCGCACAGACCACATGCCTCTGGTGCACGCCTTCACTCGACAGTCTGACGCCTGGTCCGCCCGTCAACGCCGACATCTCTCCGCCGTGGCTGAATACAATTGCACCCTCCAACACGTCCCTGGGAAAATGAATCCCGTTGCCGATGCCCTGTCAAGAAACACGTTGGCTGCCGTTCAACTGGGATTGGATTACAACGCCCTGGCTGAAGCCCAACGACAGGATCCAGAGTATCAAGCTTGTAGGACATCCTGCACGTCCCTCCTTTGGGAGGATTTTCCCCTCGAAAACTCCAACACCACCCTCCTCTGTGACGTCAGTACTGGTAGACCGCGACCTTGGATTCCTGCTCCCATGCGCCGACAGGTGTTTGATTTCATCCACGGCCTTTCACATCCCTCGTGCCGTTCTACTGCACAGCTGCTGAAGGCAAAGTTCATTTGCCACGGCATTTCTAAGGATGCTAAGGATTAGGTCCGTGCCTGTACTTCTTGCCAAACTTCCAAAGTACATCGACACACGGATTCAGGAGTGGGCACCTTTCCTCAACCTCAGCGTCGTTTCGCACACATTCACGTCGACGTTGTAGGCCCCCTACCCACATCACAAGGACATCGTTACCTGTTTACCGTCATCGACCGCTCCACTCGTTGGCCTGAAGCCATTCCCATGGAAACTGCAACGTCCGCCTCATGTACATCTGCCTTACTCTCTGGATGGATTTCAAGATTCGGTATCCCTGAGCATATTACTTCTGACAGGGGAACCACTTTCACCTCTCAATTATGGACGTCATTAGCGAATCTCCTGGGCATCACCCTACATCACACAACGGCCTACAACCCCGCTGCCAATGGAATGGTTGAACGTTTTCATCGCACCCTCAAAGCAGCTTTGATGTCCCGCTGCAAGGATTGCAACTGGTTTACTCAGCTTCCCTGGGTCCTCCTTGGACTAAGGACCACTCCTAAAGACGCCCTCGACGTCTCGGCAGCCGAAATGGTGTATGGCGACCCGTTGGTCGTCCCTGCCGAGTTTTTTCCTTCTACAACCTCCTCCGACGATCTCCAGCGCATACGTCACGTCGTGGGAAAATTTACTCCGTGCCGCCAGAATTACAAGCCCCCAGCGAAGCATCACATACCAACGGACTTGCACTCTGCAACGCACGTCTTCCTGCGCAACGACACCAGCAAGCCACCGTTAACGCCCCCTTACACGGGACCTTACCTTGTGATCCGACGCAGTCCGAAAGCATTCCTCCTACACATTCGGGGCAAAGAAGACTGGGTCTCCATTGATCGTCTAAAACCTGCTTATCTTCTGCCAGATGACCCGCCTACAGTTCGCCTCTCTAGATCAGGGCGCCCTATTTAACATGTACAGTATGTCATTTTTAGGAGGGGAGCCATGTACCAACCGTGTTTCACACAATTGTACATAATTCCTTTTGTATATATTATGGTTGTATCTTCGCTCTTCCCTCGCACTAAAACGAACATGAAAATTCAAGTCTGGTTTTTCCTCTGTGATTTTGTCTGTCTTGTGAACTTGTCATGTCCTGTTGCCTTGAGGTTTTGTATATAAGGAGAGTGTTCCACAACAATATAACTCAGTCGTTTCCAATCTGCCTTTGATTTCACAACTCCTCTCTCGGCCCGTCACAACTACATAGATTATGCAAAATCAACTCAAAAGATTTACCAAACAAAAACAAAACATTAACATCAAGTGAAAATGGTACCCAGCAAACATGAAATATAACTATATTCAGTATTTAACAATATTTACAGTATTATACAAGATCCACCGAATACTCACGGCACACCAAAACTCGTGCGCGGACAGAGTGTCGAAAGACAGAGTGTCGAAGGACAGAGCGTCGAAGGACAAAGTGTCGAACGGACAAAATGTCGAACAGACAAAGTGTCGAACAGACAAAATGTCGAACAGACAATGTGTTGAACAGACAATGTGTCGAAATTATAAAAATGATAAATGATAAAATATAAATGATGAAAAGAGAGAGAATACAGTATCCATTTAACTAACGACCTAATTAACCTTTAACTATATAATAATGTTTTCATTGGTATATCCTTACACATAACTATATAGCAATGTTTACAATGATATATCCTTACATATAACAATTCTTACATTGTTATATTCTTACATGCATATTCTAGAGAGAGATAGAGAGAATATATATACGTTATTCAGTCTGTTAGAGATTTCTCATCAGTTAACTTCCTTCGAGATTCAAGTTTCAATTTAAATTTCCATTCTACCTAACCTATAATAATGGAAATAATCAAGACTCAAATGGGTGGAAAGAAACTGCTACATGAAGGCTATGCATACGTGATAGATAAAGTGGTTAACGGAAGAATATATTGGAAATGTGAAAAACGAAACTATTGTAACGGCAGAGCAATAACTCAAGGGGAAACAATTTCCAAAACTACTGAGCATTCACACCAGCAAGACAATTCTCAGATTGATGCTATAAAAGTTATAGATAAGATAAAAATTCATTCTAAACATTCCGAAGAAATGCAAGAAATATGCTCTCCTTAACCTAAGACTAAAAAGTATTTTTGATACATATGACGTCTATGATGGGTTACAATATCTCCAAGCCATCGCTCACAATCTTTAAATAAATATTGCTACAAGTTTTTTTAATACATTAATACATTTGTATTTTCATATTTTATGTCTTCTAATAAATAAATTTGTATTGCTTATATTGATGTATGATGTATATTTATGATCCTATATCCATTTTAATTTTTCAAAAGAGCTGAATGACCTTGTAATCCCAGTGCTTGGCGTAAGCCTAAATTGAATAATCAACTCAAAAAACATTTATAACTCCTTGTAACTCTCTATCTTCTGGATGACCTTGAAGTCCCATTGCTTGACGTAAATCCTAAAATCAATAATCAAATCCAATCTATCTCTCTCTCTTTTCAACTTTTGTCCATTCTACACTTTGTCCATTCTACACTTTGTCCATTCGACACTTTGTCCTTCGACGCTCTGTCCTTCGACACTCTGCCTTTCGACACTCTGTTCTAATACCCCCAAACTAAATAATATACACGGGTTCTTACGAAGAAGTAGGTCTTCAAATCTTCTATGCAGCGAGGGACAGAAGATATTGCTTAGTTTCTGATATTATAGGTTCATATGTAGGATCATAGCTTCAGATGTTGAAAAGATGAATCCTTGAACTCCTTCATCTTCAAGATATTATATCATTGCAAGTTTGATAACAAATTCCATGTCACACTGGATATAGCTGAATTGTCTCCAAACACCGGCGGTGTAATAGTCTTGTCTCCCGCCTCTCGGACGTCACCTGTCCTTTATATATAAGGGACCAATACTCCCGTATGTTCCTGAGGATCCGGCCACACCGGGCGCGACTTGCGGCGAGGTTAGAAGGATGAGTTTCCAGCAGCAAATTGAAACGTTAGGTATCATATGCGGGTGGCTACATTGGAGGCTCGAGAAGCCTCCGACTTCTGCAGTTGCCGCCAAGCTATGTTTTATGTTTAAAAAAACCCTGGCGGTTTCCAGCGTCCTCACACAAGATTACACCATTTTTCATTAGTTTCTGAAGGGGTACAAGTTCAGTTGTTGGTTTCCAGCCATGGCTAATCACCAATTTATTGGGGAGGTGTTTCAGAGAACAAAAATAAGTTAAATAAATGGAAAATATGGCAATCAACTGCAAACGGATGGTGATAAAATAGTGGGTAGGCCTGCGCCTTTTGTCCTTTGCAACCTATTTAATCACCGTTTAATTTCTTATATATATATATATATATATATATATATATATATATATATATATATATATATATATATCATAATCATTATCATCATCTCTTCCTACGCCTATTGATGCAAAGGGTTTCATTTAGATTTTGCCAGTTGTCTCTAACATGAGCTTTTAATTCAATACTTCTCTGTTCATTATTTCCTACTTCGCGCTCCATAGTCCTCAGTCATGTATGTCTGGGTCTTCCAACTCTTCTAGTGCCTTGTGGAGCCCAGCTGAATGTTTGGTGAACTAATCTCTCTTTGGGGAGTCTGAAGAGCATGCCCAAACCATCTCCATCTACCCTTCATCATGATCTCATCCACATATGGCACTTGAGTAATATCTCTTACAGTTTCATTTCTAATCCTGCGCTGCAATTTACCTCCCCATATCCTTCTGGGGCTTTGTTCTCAAATCTACTAAATCTGTTGGAGATTGTTTCATTGTCATACCATAACTCATGTATAAACAGTAACACTGATCTTATCAAATCGATATATTGTCTGATTTCTATATGTAATTTCAGGCGATTTGATATCCAAATTTTATTTCACCTAGCCATTGTCTGATTTGCTTTTTTAAATCTTTCACTAAACTCTAATTCTAAAGATCATAGTTCCTAAATACTTAAATGATTCTACCTCATTGATCCTTTCTCCTTCCAATGTTATGTCATCTTCCATTGCATACTCCATTCTTATCATATCTGTATTCTATTTACCTTCAGCCCAACCTCGTGTAATATTTCATGCATTCTGGTAAGCAAGCATTGCAAATCCTGTGGCGCTCTGCTAACAAGGAAAGAATCATCAGCATACTCTAGGTCTGCTAATTTCCCATTTACAATCCAGTTCAATTCTTCTCCACCATCTCTGACTGTTCTACGCATTACAAAATCCATGAGTAAGATAAACAACATAGGTGACAATACATATCCTTAGAGTACTCCGCTATTCACTGGAAACTCATTTGATAGGACTTCATTAACATTAACTTTGCACTTGCTATGCTCATGAAGAGACTTAATCAAATTTACATATTTAGGAGGAATTCCATAATGATGCAAGACTCTCCATGAAATTGGATGGTGCACACTATCAAAGGCTTTTTCATTGTACACAAATGCCCTCAAAAGTGTATTTCTATATTCTACGCAGTGCTGTACAACATGTCTCAATATGAATATTTGATCAATACAACTTCTATCTCTTCTAAATCCTGCTTGTTTATCTCTCAGCTTTTCATCAATCTTTCATTCCAATTTTTTTAGAATAATCATGCTATATATTTTCATAACAACTGACGTAAATATCATGCCTCTATGATTATTACCATCAGTCAGGTTTCATTTTTTTTTTCTCCATTTTCACCAACACTTCCAACTCCCATTCATCAGGTTTTGCCTCTTCATGTGACATTCTACAAAATGACCTTGTAAGTACTCTGGGAGTCACTTCATTTTTGACTAGTAGCATCTCGGCAGTTATTCCATTGAATCCTGGGGCTTTCCATCTCTTTAGTGTTTTGAGGATAGCTTCAACTTCAAACACACTGAATTCATTCATGGGCACATCAAGCTCTTCCTCAGTTTCATGTATATCAATCAAATTATTCTCTTCATATCTCCTATTCATAACCTCACAAAAGTATTCCATCCAACGTTGTCTTTCTTCATCTTCTCTTGTAATAATAGATCCATCTCTCTTTTTGATGGGTATTTGCTTTTTCTTCTTTGCCCCCATAGTGATTTAATCAATAATTCTATGAGCAATTCTTAACCCATAGCCACTTCCTGAATTCATAGCCTTGTCAGCCCTCATCTGCTTTACTGTCTAAATATTCTGTCCAGTCATACCTGGCTTTTCTTTTGACCTCATTATCAATACTGGAATACCTAGCATGCTCTACCTTGTAATTTTGATTGCTTCTTCAAAAACCTTCAACAATCAATTTCTTTTTTTTTGTCTCCTTTTTATAGTATCCCACGTATCATTTGATATCCATGGCTTTCTCCTTGTAACTGCGTGTCACAAGACTTCACTACCAACTGACTGATATGTGTTCTTAATATCACACTATTCTTCATTAGTTGTCTGCTTTTCGTCCCTTAAAGTCTCTAAGACTGCAAATCAATTACTACATTCAATTGCAAATGTTTCTCTGTTCTCTTCTTCTAAAAGTTTAGTTAAATCAAACCTATATATTCTATCTACCTTTCTGTTGGGTGCTTTCAATTTTAATCTCAGTGTGGCAATGATGAGCTGGTGATCACTATCAATAGCCGCACTTCTATAGTTTCTTACATTTCTTAGAGTCCTCCTTCTCTCTTCATTAATGGGAATATGATCTATTTGATTTTTGTAATTGCCACACGGTAAAGTCCATGTATACTTGTGGATGTTCTTGTGTTGAAAAAGAGGACCTCCAATGACAAGATTATTTGCTGAACAGAAACTTATGAAATGTGCTCCATTTTCATTTGCAACTTCGCAAAAACCTTGACACCCATCACATTCTCTCTACCTTGATTATTCCATCCAACTTTAGCATTGAAGTTGCCAATCACAGTTTTCATATCTCCCTCTGGGATCTCATCTATTACAATCTGAGTTCGTCATAATATACATCTTTCCTTCCTTCAAGGGAATCATTTGTTGGGGCAAAGCAATCTATAATACTTATGTTGCACTGCTTTGATTTGAACTTTGCGAGTAACTATCTACTATTTACAGCTCTCCTCTCAGTTAATTACTTTTCTGCTCTTGGTGTCCTCATCATTCCCACTCCTTTTCTTCCAACTCCATTTGATTCCTATATATATATATATATATATATATATATATATATATATATATATATATATATATATATATATATATATATATATATATATATATATATATATATATA